>NC_068285.1:24940356-25155356 GCF_025860055.1 Xyrauchen texanus | reverse complement strand
TGTACCCCAAGCAGAAATAATCAGGGACAATCCCTGCAACTATTCAGTAAGCACAATACAAAGACCTCAAATACAATATAAAATCAAATATAATGTTTGCCTTGGCAGGGATTGAGAACCCAGGACCTTTTGAACTACAATCCAGTGCACTAACACACTGTGCCACTCTTACAGATTGATAAGCTTACAGGTGGCAAAGAGACAACCTGAGTTTAGAGTCAGCCCAAAAGTGTGATTCATCTTTCAATAGGTGGTGCTGTCTCCAACCTGCTCAGGTATCCTCAGGACATGATGTCGATGAAGCGTACCAATTGTTTTAAAAAGATTTTACATGTTTTTATAACTTCAGCAACATTCTGCTCTATTTCTGTGCAGATTGATCTGGAGATTATTTTGAGACATTATTTAGCAAAATTGGGCAAAGTTTGAAGGGCTTGAAATGTTTTAAAGGTAAACGACACAATCCAAGATGGCGACCACTGAAATGGCAGAGTTTTAATGTAAGGGATTAATTTTAATCATCAGGAGGAGATTAATCAGTCTAAAAAGGATTTTGTTTCTAGGACAAATGGTTCAAAAGATACACACAAAAGAAAAGTGCATTTTTCACATGGTGCTGGCGCTATAGAATATGTCCTAGAAACCCCAAATTTGGTATGGGGGCTATTCATAATCACCCATATCTGTGTGCCAAATTTCATAATTTTCCTATGTATGGTTCTATGAGCTTCCATAGACTTCCTTTGGGAGGAATAATAATAATAATAATAATACTAATAGATGCCTTAGCACCTTTGGTGCTTGGCCCCTAATAATAATAATTGAAAATTAAACCATGACCTCCAAGAAAGTTTAACAAATCTTATGATTAGTGATTGACAGAGTCATAATTTGATGTTCCACTATATTTTCAGGATTTGGACATGCACTTTTATATATGTGTGTGTGTGTGTGTGAGCGTGTGTGTGTGTGTGTGTGTGTGTGTGTGTGTGTGTGTGTGTGTGTGTGTGTGTGTGTGTGTGTGAGCGTGTATTTATCACTTTGTGGGGACCAAATGTCCCCATAAGGATAGTAAAACCCGAAATATTTCACCTTGTGGGGACATTTTGTCGGTCCCCATGAGGAAAACAGCTTATAAATCATGCTAAATTATGTTTTTTGAAAATGTAAAAATGCAGAAAGATTTCTGTGAGGGTTGGGTTTAGGGGTAGGGTTAGGTTTAGGGGATAGAATATAAAGTTTGTACAGTATAAAAACCATTATGTCTATGGAAAGTCCCCATAAAACATGGAAACACTACATGAGTGTGTGTGTGAGTGTGTGTGTGTGTGTGTGTGTGTGTGTGTGTGCGTGTGTGCGTGTGTGCGTGTGTGCGTGTGTGTGCGTGTGTGCGTGTGTGTCTGTGTGTGTGAGTGTGATTTATAGTTTGGTCCCCATATACGGTATATAGTATAGTCCCCAAATGTATAGTTTGGGGGACAAAATGTTCTCCAAAGTGAGCTAAATCTGACAACCTTTTGGGACGTTCGGGGACTTTGATGCTTAAATACTGTACAGCAAAAGATTTTTTTTTTAAACTACAAAAAGTTTCCTTTTAGGGGTAGGGTTAGCAAGTGGGCTTGGGTTTGTTTAAAGTAATTATACAGTAATTAGCTTGCCACCTTTGTTCTTCAAAGAAATTCTTCTAAAAATGTGTCATCCAGTCACAACCTCTTATTTCATTCTGTTTGGGTGTTGCAACACACACTATATTACGTAATTTATTTCCTATTTTTTCATGTATACACTGAATACAGCACAACATGGTCCATCAAAATAGGTCTTTCTCACTCTAACTTGCTACAGTTTGCTTTACATTAATAATTAGCAGCATATATGACAAAACTCATATTAAAACCCTAGATCCCAAGTTAATAAGTATCCCTCCCCCCTTTCAGAGGTCTGCAGGGTGGCTCCAGTCTCTCCCTCAATCGTCTGTTCTATGATGAGCGCTGGTCAAAGCATCGGGTCATCACCTGTCTGGACTGGTCCCCCCAGGTAGGGTGACCTCTCTCTCTGACCTCATGAATGTGTCAACACCTGTTCATTTAAAAAAGAGGATCCTCCCTGTCTCTGAGACAGCTTTAACATCATCATCCTCTCTCTCCTCACTGTCTCCACTTTATACCTGAATTATCCAGAGCTCTTGGTGGCCTCCTACAACAACAATGAAGATTCCCCTCATGAGCCAGTTGTGGCTATGGTGTGGAACATGAAATTCAAGAAGACCATGCCAGAGTACATCTACCACTGCCAGGTGAACAGAATAACATGGCTTTAAAATCTTACAGTCTAAAGTCTTGCTCCGCAGAATATAAAAGGAGCAAAACTGCACAGGAAACAGATCAACCAGGATTTTTGCATTCATTCAAACATTCATTATTATTTTCACAAATTTGGATGTGACAGCATTGTTGTATACTACTATTTGAAATGTTTATTACTACACACTGCTTACTACCTGTAGAATGCATACTGTTTTAAAGAAAGATAATTGGTAGTATGCAGTACATACTGTGCAGTAAGAAGTACACTAGTGTTCCATTCCAAACATAGCCATACTGTAGTATTCTAAGCTTCCTAATAAATTTTAGTTGAAATGACCTAATTGGAAAGCCATGGTAGAGGAAGTGGTACAGTAGCTTCAATAAAAAAGAGGTCTAAAGAAGTGTGCCACGTTAGATGACGACAGAGTAAAGTGATCTTTAATTAAAGGTGCTTGCTGGCCTTGGAGTACCGCAGTGGAATAGAACACCATAAAATAGTGTGTGCCCACTTGTGTAAAGCTGAATAAATCCTGGGGTTTGTGTGTAAAAAAAATATGGTGTCTGTTTTGACATGAATTACGAATTACACAGGGCTGAGGGTCTTTTCAGGGAGACGGCCGAGTATACAAGTCAGAGAGGCGACAGCCTGGTGCGAGGGAGAGATATTAGAGAGACATTTCTGTAATTAAAAGATGTGGCTTACCGCTTCCTAATCCAAGAAACCGCATATGTTTTGCCCACCCACATGGACTGCTCATGCATGTGCTGCTTTTCCAATGCCCACATCGCCCAACACCTCTCACATATACATTTGCTCATTCACACACTCACAGTTGCTCCAAAAATAAATAAATAAATGCTCATACTGTATACATTCACATACACAAATAAGTTATAGCTAATTGGATGTACAGAAAGAATATGGACACTTCTGGCCATGTAAGCCACACTTAAAAATGTATGCACTCATTACTAACATAAAGGAATAGTTCGATGAAAAGTCTGTCATCATTTACTTGCCCTCATGTCATTCCATACCCATATGACTTTCTTTCCTCTGTGAAACACAAAAGGATGGTCACTATTTGAACCCAGGTGTAAATAGCTCCTGCAGTACAGCCCAGATATTTGCACCCCAATAGTCTGGTGTATCCACGGAAATAAACAACAAACTGGATTCAATGTGCCCCTGTATTGGAGTGGGATGTAAAGATATTGCGAATGTTTATTTTCTTGCAAGCAATCCTGGTTCGATTCTGCCTTTTGTCCCATTCTTTTTCCCATCCGGTCTCCTGCTTCCACTCTTAAAATTTAATTTAATATTACTTATAATAATAAATACAAATTATATAAGGTTGATTTGATCGCAGTGATTTGGTCACGTTGAATGTCGGGAAGTGCAGAGAAGGGTTTGATCCAGAGGCGTGTCTGTTGATCGCACACATTCCCCTCTTCGTCCAGGACGAGGGTGGTGATGCCTTAATCCAGCAGCTCGGCACTGCTCTAGTGTAGATTTTTTTGCTCCTTGGAGAGTAACCTATACAAAAATGAACAATCGTTTTACTATAGTAATATTGTACAAACTATGTTTTAATTTTTTTGTCCAAAACCATACTTTTGATGCAATTATCCATGGTGTTACTACAGTAATAAGGTGTTAATATAGTAACTACTCACATTGAAGTCAAACAAAAATAATCAAACTGTTACTGCCTGTAAATGCCCTCTGCCTGGGCAGGTTCACATTTTCGTGAGGCAGCGAATGCAAGTTTTGTCATGTGCGTTGAGTTACACAGCTGCGGTTAAATTGCCTTTTTGGGGTGCTTTGATTTTTAAATGGTTTAATTATGAAATTATTATCTAATTATTGTATGTGAATATGCACACCAGAGCAAAAGGAAAAAACAGTGTCTTACCATTTATCAAGCACTGAAACTTTGCATGTGAAAAACAACCCTTTGTTGAAGTCCCTTTTTGTAACTTCCATTTTTCAGAACGCAGCACAATGAATGAAATGCAACACAGGTGTTTCGAGATGCGTTTATAAAATTAAAGTAATTTTTTAACTTTACTTGGTTATAAATGCAGCAATCTAAAAAATGCAGCAAGCATGCATGAGACGCTGAATGAAAAAACAGTGAGATTTAGCACAACAGTCAAATGTGTTCGTCCAGCGTGTGTTAACAATATATAGAAAGCACACAAAAGCATGTTTGAACAGCCCCTAACTCACCCTATACTTGAAAAACTGATTCAAACCTGGCCGGAAATCCTGTTGGGTTAAAGACCTCTATTTCGTGTGTTCACTCCAAAAAATATTTTTGCCTATTTTCAAGATGTATCCATTTCAATTGAATAACAAATTTCTATCTAATTAAATTGCCTAATCTTTAACAAAATAAAATGAACAAATCTTACAAAAAGCAAGTTTTATTAATTACATTTTCTTCAAGACTATTCAATTTAATTAGATGGAAATTTGTTATTGATTTTGGTATTCATATAGTGGCACGTCGAAAGGTTAACGAATGTCGGCTGTCCGTGCACATCCCTACTTCAAAGCATCAGAAAGTGTCTTAAAAGTCCATGTGACTTGTGTTTCGTATTCCAAGTATATGGTAAATGGTCTGCACTTATATAGCACCTTTTTAACCTTAACAGTATTCAAAGCGCTTTACACTGTGACTCATTCACCCATTCACACACACATTCATATACCAATGGCGGCAGAGCTGCCATGCAAGGCACTAGCCTGCCATTGGGAGCAACTTGGGGTTCAGTGTCTTGCCCAAGGACACTTTGGCATGTGGAGTCGTGTGGACCGGGATTCGAACCACCAACCCTGCGATTAGTGGCCGACCTGCTCTACCAACCAAGGCATTTGTATAATAGACAGACTAAAAGTTTAGTCGTTATTCACTCTCATCAGCTCACGTATACTGCGCACTAATCCAATATGACGACATGTCAATAACATCAAACCTCTGTGGTTCTTGCACTTCTTGTGACCAAATATCATGACGTCATAACACAACAGTCAATGGGGTTTGATGTTATATTTTATTGTTTTATCTTACCTAATGTTTTATTTGAAAAGTGCCAGTGTTATGTTCTTTAAAATAATGACTCCTGCTTTAACATTTGGTTATCAATTGCATTTTGAGTCCAAATGCTATTTGGGGCCACATATAAAAATGAAGAACATAGAATGGTATTTCACAGCTTTCCCTCAGTGTGGCCTGAGGTTCAACCTTCCCATTTTCATGAGGAGAGAAGTTGAGAGAGAGGCAGTATATCTACAAACATTTGGCCTGGGGCTTGTATGCTCTGCCATTGGCTGAGGATGAAAGAGGCTGGGCCAATTTGCCGAAATTTTGTTTATCGCTCTGTGCCCCGTTCAAAACGATGGTGCTCCCTGCTCACCAGAACAGGATCTGATGGATCTTAATGTGTGAGCATGTTCTGCCGCTTAACCCCTCCAAACCGCACTGATCTTATTCCCTCTGTGGTACATGCATGCAAGAGCCATATACTCATCCCCCACATGCTCCGCTCCTCTCTTCTGCTCCCCTCCTTTTTTCTAGCTGCGGCTTCCCTCACTTTTGGCAGGCCGTGAGGTGGAATTCAGCAGTTTTACAGACGTTTTTCCAGCTTTACATCCCCCCTTTTCAGCACCACTGTCTCAATCTTTCCCTCAGTCTCTCTCTTTGCTCTTCCATCTTTACCTCTTTTCACCACATCATCTCTGCTGACTTCAGTGTCTATTTTTCTTACAATCCTGCGATGTTCCAATAGTGAGCTACCTCTCTGACTACACCATTTGGATCTCAAGTGAGTGACTGATTTGTAATGTTTTACACAGGTAGCAACTCCACGCACCACAGAGAAAGCACACTGCATGGGATGCTACGTTCAATTCCTGCTCCTGGGAAGTTCGTAGTTACAAGGTTGGAAGTCGTTAATATGATGTGAGTAGGGATATTAGTTGTAAAGAATAAAGTAAATCTGAATTATGTCCAATACAAATTTGCTTCCACCATGATTTTTTAATTGACATGCCCCAAACTCGGAAAGTCAACTCATATAGTGGGCAAACTCATATAGTTTCTCACTGTTAGTTACAACTTTCAGCTTGTAAATACAATAATTTTGATATGACTTGAATGCACCAGGAGACTCAACTCACAGATTTTGACATTAGCATATTGCTAAGCTAATGATGTGATTCTCTAATAAGCATAAAAATACACAGGACACACATACAGTAGTGGCTAAATATTTAATTTTAATCACACTGAACTATTGTATAGCTACTTTTAAGTATTTAATGAAAAATATGTTTATTTATTAGCAATTTTCTTTTGGCAAAATATACTTATATTCAAGATACGTTCTCTGAAAGCAATCCTTAATGCTGATGTGTGTAATTTCACTAGCACCACCAAATGAAATTGCAAAACTAAACATTGTTTTCAAAAAGCTTTCCCGAATACTCACTCCATCAAACGTCCTAAACTCACACCATTGGTTAAGCCAGTGTTGCTGTGCAGGGTGTTCGGAACGTTTAAATACATATTTTTATAACGCCACAGAAGAACAGTATGTGGCTTACTTATAGTTGTCTCGACATATTAGGCTGGCATAGGAGAAGCTTTTGACTTAATTTAACTTGATTTTTGCAATGTTGATTTACAGCAATTAAACAATACCTATTATATATATAAAAAATAGCATTAGCTGACACTCTGAACTGTAACACAACAAGTATTCTAGTGGGGGAAAAAATGTGAATTTAAATTAATGTCACAGCTTGCTAAAGTCGCACAATAGTCACCTCAAAGCAAAATGTGTTTAAAATTGAAATCTGGAATCCCACAAAATGTATTCAAAACAAAATATGCTTTTAAATAGAGATTTTTATAATCAGTGGCTTTCAAGGAGGAAAAAAGAACATCATCCATCTCTATGCTTGGGTCTCTGTTAAGGACATTTTGATATTTTTTATGGAAAGTAAGTCAATGTAGGAACCTTACTTCCCTTCTTTATTTCAAAGTGTCTACGGCCACTGGCTGGGCATGGTTACAAAAGGCCACTCCTTTTCAGACGGTTGAGGAGGTTTTGGTTGGTTTTGGGCTCTGTGCGGTGTGATCTTGGCTGCCTGCTCTCTGTTCTTTTGGACCCATCATAACAGCAGGACCAGCGTGCCAAAAACATCATATGACCTTCTAAAGTGGGCTGCCTCGCATCACATCAAGGGCTCACCCCTAAAAACTGCTCACTGATACTGTCAGCCCTCATCTCCTTTCTTTTTACCCAGGATGACTCTGTATGAACCCCTGCTAAATGCCTGAAGCTCATTGAACAGGGTTGGCACAGAGGGAGATGTGTTCATAGGAGCTTGGAGAGAGGCCCGCTGTAAATAATGCTGGTGGATGGAGTTGCATGTGCTCATAAAGCTGAGTGTAGAAAGGCTTCACAACCGCTCACAGCTTAGGGAGAGGAAGAGTCCGCTATAGGTTTACTGCCTACTCCCATGTCCACATAGAAGCATTACTGTTGCCAGGAGATTTGGATTAATTTAGAACTTAACAGTTTGTAAGCCGATGGGGAATGATGTAAGTTTAGGTTTTGGAGCTAGATGAGTTAAATGGGTTGAGATTCAAGAACAAGCTGAATAATATTGTTTGATTCTAGAGCATGAAATAAGATGAAATTCTAGAAAAGGCTAAGATAATTTCAACAAAAAACTAATGGCCTAAACTTTGATTTGGACAAGGAACCAAATACTTTAAATTGAATTATTTTGTGCTTTTCTTTTTATGTATTTTGAGGAAAAGCAAATAGACGTGCTCTGCCAGGTCAAAAGAAAGTAGTTGTGAAGTGTGTAATTACTGCATGACTATTGTCACCAAAAGTAATTACAAAAATAATGGACTGTTTTCAGACAGGTTTCTTGAACTTCCACCCATCTTCCGTTTGTCGGACAAATAGATAATCCCATCACAATTTACGACATTGGTTCAGCCAATATTGACGCATTGGGTTGGTCGGGATGCTCACATAGAGCGCCACAGTGTTTATACTTTACACTTTTCGGGGAAATCAAATTCAACCTACAAATTACTTATTTGTAGAAAAAATACACACTTCACCTTTAAGTATAAAATTGTATTTTATACACATTTGACTATGCTTGATCACCTTTTAAAAAATACAGTACATTCTGTTCTTATTGATCGGAAGGCAGTAGTACTCTCCTCATTGTCCGAAGGTAAAAGAGAAAGAGAACTACTCGCACTGACTGGCTTCATTTCCATTGTTCTCTGAAACGGAGATATGGTATTACACAGCCTGTGCCAGTAACCGCAGAGTGTCAAAATCCACGGGGTGCTGTTTGGGGAGAAAAGAGGGAGAGAGTGAAGGATGCTGAAGGAAGACAGAGGAGTGCATCTGGAGCTGATAAGCTGTGCTGAGAACCACATGAATGTGGTGCTTCAGGAGAGATGTCAGTGAATGTAGTGTCTGTTCCACAGTCATCTCCTCCCTGACAAATGACTCCAAATGCTTTTTTCCCCCTTTTCCTTTTTGCTTGCAAAAAGGAGGCAACAAAGAAGGGCGTGTTGCCTCTTTTTCCCTCATGCCATCACTCCTCATGGGTTTACTCTGTTGGATTATCACATACTGATACTTTCCCATTGATATTATCATGTGCCATGCACTAAGTGCCAGTAAAACCTATTAAACCAGTGGTGTAGTCAAGGTTGGCCCACCCAAATTAAACCCAGACCCACCCAGAATAATTGGGACTTCAAATATATATTTATAAAATAGTAAAAAAAAAATGCATAAATTCTGATATCTGTAAGTGTGAAAGAATGTTTAAATGTGCCACTTTTCTGTTGTTTAGGAAAATTTGGTTAAACAAAAAATTGGGCTCATCCATTTCTGCTAAGGCCCACCCAAAAGTAATTTCCTGGCTATGCCTTTTTATTAAACTGCAGAAAAGTGTTGCAGGATTGTGTATTCACGTGTTTTCACATTTTCACTCATCAATTTGAATATCATCAGAGCTCCAGGTTGTCAGACGTCAAGCTGAGCTTGAAATGAGAAATATTTTAGTTAAATGAGTCATTGAATTCCTTTGCTTAAGTGTATAAAACAAAGCTGCATAACGATTGCTGAAGTGCTGAAATACTGTAACATTCTTATAGAGAGACAGATAAGGGGCTGTTCACAGTGTTGTTGCACTAAAAAGGCTTGATACATTCTCACAAGTAGAGTAGAACGCAGGTGTCAAGATGTGTTGTTAACAGTTAAATTTCAACACCAGCAAAAAATAAATAAATGCTTGTTGTCAGAGTCATGGTGCAACTGGTTGTGCTCGTGAAAAGTAATAGTTGTTGGCTCATAGGGACCTTGGATAGAGTCTGGCCTGGGTCATGTCCCAATCGTATCCCCCTCTCTACCTCAACTTTCCTGTCTCTTTCTTGTCCATCCTATAAAATAAATGCTTAAAAGCAAATGCTTGGTTTTTCTGATGAAACTGGCTTACCAAGGAAGGCTTGCTGGTTAAGATGGGGACACCTGCATCTTAAACACAACATATTCAGGTTGTGTTTTCAACAGGGATGTTGACTATAATATTGCAAATTGCTGTTTTAACAAATTGGGTGGATGTCCCCCTGGGATATTGACACCCCCGGAAGTTTATGTACTTTGGTGCCAGTTAAAGCAGATCAGTCACCTTAAATCTCAGTAGTTTATAGGAATGCAACATAAATCTGTCCATAAAAAGACATCCAAACGTTTTATGAAAGATTCCTTTCATTAGTTGACAGCATGCACCCTTATGACATCCTTAAAGTGAGCGGAACTATGGTCCACTGCCTAGTTTCCCAATTGACAGAA
Source organism: Xyrauchen texanus (assembly GCF_025860055.1). Taxonomy (NCBI): domain Eukaryota; kingdom Metazoa; phylum Chordata; class Actinopteri; order Cypriniformes; family Catostomidae; genus Xyrauchen; species Xyrauchen texanus. The sequence goes on along the minus strand of NC_068285.1, from coordinate 25,145,142 downwards.
CCAGCCAACCTGCCTATTGGGACAAATTGAGCTAATTCCAGTAGCAAACGCCTGCATGTGGAGCACAGTGCTCAAGTAGTGGTGTTTATGGACCTCCATGTTAAAGATAAGGAGTTCGTTTCAGGATCCTTTTACTGGAGATGGAAGAGCAGACATATGGTGTGAATATACAGCCTTTTCATGACTTTTCCTCTCTGTGTCTTTCAACTTTGCCATGTTTAGATTAGGACTTTAAAGAGAGTTCAAATACTTGTCATATTTATCTGTGCTTCGTTACGGAGCCAAAGGTCTCTTTGGATTTATGTGGTTACATTAATGAGGCAAGTATACATCAGATGTTTTAGACACTAAGATTGTTCTATGACATGTTTTCATCACTAAGCTGATTATGGCTCCCTCACTGTTATGACCAGTCTTGTATCTTAAACAGTAAAACTTGAATGCTTTCAACTGATGTGCACACACTGTATGACTACTATTGACATCAAAATAAAAAAATAAAACAAATTTTAATACTTAAAGTTCATCCGAAGCAATCAAGTTCATTGGTTCTCAACTGGTGGGTCGCAACCTAAAAATGAGTTACAGGTCTGTTCTGATAGGGTCGAAAACAGCAGGTAAAAACAATGCTTAATGCAAATTATGAAATTCAACTGAACATGCAACAAGGATAAACATTTATCACACCGATTAATATGGGTTGTGTGCAGTGAATTATCGACTGCAGAGAATAAAAATACACAGAAGTTTTTTTTTGGCCTATGCTGTTCACAGTAATATTAACAGATGTCAATGTTTGAATGTAAGAAAAAAATTGTTACTTTTATATTATTAATATTTTTGGTACTGTATTTTCCTGAAAAGTACATTTTAGTCAGACTGTTAGCATCATCACCATGCATTTTCATTGTATGGAAATAATATGCAATATAAGTGAATGGTGAGGCTAACGTTCTGCTCCTTTTTTGTTTCATGTCAGAATAAAGTCATATGGGTTTGGAACAACATTAACATTTTTCATATTTGGCTAAACTAGGCCTTCAAGACCTTAGACTTGGTATCCTTAAGGACATTTAAGGATTGATTCTGTAGTCAGAGGTTGCTGCTGGACACAGCGATGATACCTCAGTAGACAAATCTGATAAAAACAGGCCTGCAGTGTATAGAGAGGCCAGAGATGGCTGTGATTGGCTATTGGAGGGATTGCTCTCATGAGCTGAGGTTTCAGGTTACGATACTTCATTAAGTCTCTGATTAATAGCTTCATAGTGGAGTTATTACCCTCTTGTTGTGGTGACCCCAGCTCATGTTCATTAGCCCAGTAATGAAGCACTGGTCTGAGGAGCGTGTCCTTGACACATGACTATGGGAGAGAGAGAGAGAAAGAAAGATGGTTCAGAGGTCAGCCTTGTGGCTCTGATTGAAATAGGCGAGTGTTTGAACAGCAATGTACTCCTGCCTCTCTGTTAGTATTAAGGACTGACTGATCGTTAATCACAGAACAGAGATCCTTTTCCAGTAGTACTGGCAATCAGACTAATCAAGGCTTGAGTGAAACATTTCAGCCTTTTTAAAGATACTAATCAATTTATTAACTAAAAAGTTGGCTTTTGATGTCCAGTGACTGTATTATTGCTGCTAGTGAACAGTACTACATTTTCTTAGTATTTTTCTCTTGTTTTCCTGTAGAAAATCTATCTAAACTTCCTTAAAACAAGATATATTTAATCAAGCAAAATTATATAATACATTAAGTCTTGTTTTAAGATAAATCCTACTAAATGTAACAAGATTTATGCTCAAAACAATTTGTTGCCCAGCAAGTTTTGATGATGCAGTGTGGCTGTGTTGGTCCACCAGCTAGACCAGTACCAAAACAGCAAAAAACAGTGAAGACAAGCATGGAAATTTATGCTGGTCTAAGCTTGCCTGTTCAGCAGGTGCCTTAATGCCATTAGTGGCATTAAAGCACCTGCTGAACAGGCAAGCAAAAATTCAGAATAACAGTCAACCAATTTAGTTTTTTCAATGACTGACTCTAAAACCTCTACATTCCCCCTCCTCCAAACTTTGATATTTGGTTTCATCCTTGCATGCAAGTATCTGTTTTACTTTTAGTTTTTCACAACATTAATGTAGTCTTCTTTATTGTATCACTCAGCAAGGATGTAGTCAATCACACAATCAGTCAGATGTATTTCTGTGTTTCCAAGTAATCTCCAGTGCAACCATCAACCACTTTTGTCTTAATACGCAAGTGCTCTGTGTGTCCTGAGTGTAAATGAACTCCACTCCAGGATCTTTTTTTTTATTTTTGATGGTCGAGTCTCGCCTTTATTTTTACCCCTCCAACTTGGTTTATTTTGAACCCTTTTAAAAAACCACCTCACATGTAAGGCTGCTCCCAAACTCTCTTGGAATCTGTATTTTTTTTAGAGGGCAACGAATAAAAGAAAAGAGGAGCTTGTTTTCTTTTTCTCTGGTTTGTTTTCCAGTCACTTTAAAATGAACTCAGGGTGCATGACTAGCTGGCAGCAGATGGTGCGGTGTAGGAATAGAGACTCTTCTCTATCGTAGTTTTTCTTTACAAACTACTGGAGACTGCTATGAAAACAACATCTATTACGCTTCTGTCTCGCTGCTGTCACACCATGCCAATAGGGCAGTTTTGCAAGTAAAACAAAAAATCATTCTCTCGTTCCTATCAGTCTGCTGAGATCATTGTAAAATGGCTTAGTAAGGGGCACAAGATGTACTAAAGAGAATCTTGTGTGAAAATATGTAAGCTTGAGGGCACATTTTATGTGACAGGCACTGAAAAGGAAACAAAAACTCAATAAAAGTAAAGACGGAGGGAAAGTTCAAGGCCAAGGCTGTTACAACAAAAGGCCATGCTTTTCGCTCTAATGCCCTCTGTTTATAATGTTGTAATATAAAACTGCTGCTACCACAATCCGTAACATAGTTTGGTACTTTGCCCCAAACCCTCCCCAACATGAGATCTTAACAGTGAACTCTTCTTCTTCTGCGTCCTCTTTATCATCATCCTCATACCCTGCTGGAAATCCAGTTTAAGCTGGCAGCTGTGTTTTGGAATATAGCAGCTGTTCCCTAACTTGTTTCTTGCTGGTTATGGTCCAATCAGGTTATTAGCTTTTCAACCAGCTACCATGTTCCAAAACCCAACTTGTACACCTTAAGATGTTTTGACCTGATGGTAGCTAGTTTGTTGCTAGCCCAAGATGGTTTACCAGCCAGGACCAGTTAATGATCGGCTTGAACAATCTTGTAAAGCTTGGACCAGTAAATGTTCAACTTGGACAAGCTATTAATCACATTGGACCAGATAATGACCAGCTTGGACAAGTTAACCAGCTTGAACCAGTTAATGATAACAAGCTTTGACCATCTTATACCAGCTAATGACCAGCTTGAACCAGCAAATAACCACATTGGATCAGCTAATTTCCAACTTGAACCATCAAATGACTAGCTAATGGCCAGCTTGGATCAGTTATTTATTATCTAGCTTGGACCAATTAATGACCAGCTTGGACCCACTAATGACCAGCTTAAACCAGGTAATAACCAGCTTGGGCTAGCTAAAGACGAGCATGGACCAGCTAAAAACAGTTTAGACCAAAGAATGAACAGCTTGGCCCGGTTAATGAACAGATTGGTCCAGCTAATAACCAGCTTTAACCAGTTAATAGTAACCAGTTTGGACCAGCTAATGACCAGCTTGAACCAGCAAATAAACAAATTGAGCCAGTTAGTTAATAACCACCATGGACTAACTAATAACCAGCTTGGATCAGCTAATTACTAGCTTGGACCAGTTAATGACCATTTTGGACCAGCTAATGACCAGCTTGAACCAGGAAATAACTATGACGAACTTGTAACCACATTGGACCAGTTAGTTAATAACCATCTTGGACCAGCTAATAATCCATTTGGACCAATTTAGCTTGGACAAACAATAATCAGCTTGGACCTGCTAATGACCAGCTTGAACCAGGTAATAACATGCTTGGACTAGCTAATATCCAGCTTTAACCAGTTAATAATAACCAGTTGGGACCAGCTTATACCAGCTAATGACCAGCCTGAACCTGCAAATAACCCCATTGGATCAGTTAACCAGATTGGCGCAGCTAATAACCAGCTTGAGCCAGCTAATGAACAGCTTGGAGCAGCTCATAACCAGCTTTGACCAGTTAATGAACAGCTTGACACAGTTAAAGGGGTCATGATAGGAGGAATTAAAATGTCCTTGATCTTTTGACATATTGGTCATTGTACCATAAAAATATACCATAAGATTCGGAACTCAAAACGTCCTCCTTACTGCAAAAAGAGCATTTGTTGAAATCAACTGACAAAACAACTCGTTCTCTACTTCATCCACATTGTGATTGCATCTGACCGCCTCCACAACAACACATCCACGGCTGCTTTACCTTATCACTTCTGTAGCCCCACCCAGTAGCGGTGAGCAGTGAAATAGCAAGAAGAGAGCAGGTCAGTCAAGACCAGATATCCAATCATAACAATGGGTATTTACTGTCAAATCTTAAAGGAGAGGCAGCACCAAAACAGAGGGTCAGAATGAGGATGGAAAAGTTTTACAAATATATGACTGTTTTTTGTGCAAATAACTTTACTAATATTATACAGTAAGTGAACCTCAAGGAACATTTTAAAATAATAAAATAGCCATTTCATGACCCCTTTAATGACCAGCTTGGAGTCATTAATAACCAGCTTGGACCAGACAGAAACCATCTACCATGTTTCAAAACACAGTTACCAGCTTAAGCTTTTTTCAAGCAGTCTTTCCCAGTGTCTTTTTTCTTTCTTTTCTTTGTTTATCCTAAAGATGTTGTTTTGTTATCTTCTCTCCAGTCTCCAGTGGTGTCTGTGGGTTTTGCTCGGTTTCATCCTAACCTGTTGGTGGGTGGCACATACTCTGGGCAGATTGTTCTCTGGGACAACAGAAGCCACAGGAGAACACCACTCCAAAGGACCCACCCTGTCTGCTGCTGCACACACTGTAAGACCCAAACAACACCCTACAACAGAGGCCTTTAACCCTTATTAGGCCAATGACTTCTTGGTGGATAGAGAGACTGAATAGGGACCATGATGAAACATACAGTATTGCTTACATTTGAGTGTTGAATTAGAAGTCTGACCCATAAAAACATGCATAAAGTACCATATAATGTACTATTTACTGCACATACGTTATGATACTTACATTACAAAGCCATTAAAATAGTGTTTGATTTACAAAATCAAAAGCAAATATTAGCTTGTGATCAAACAATAATAAGCAGACTCTATGGATTGCGGACCCCCTGCTGAGAACCCTTGCCAAACAGATATAATCATCTTCTGTAAATTCCATAATGGACTTAGTTAACACCTAAGTGTTTTCATAGAGTCTTAACCAATTATATTAAATTATGCTGTTGCAGTAGAAAATTGATACCAATCACATCTCTCTGCCTCTGTTACTGGCTCATCTTAGTATTCTTTAGTGCAAAAGGTCACCCACCATCTTTGCAGGGCCAGACAAAGTCTGTCAGCACAGTCAGGCTCAATGAAATCCATCTAACTCCTTGTCATGCAATCAGGGGCGGACTGACCATACGGAGAACTGGGACTTTTCCCATTGGGCCGGCCGTGAAATGGGGCCAAATGGGCAGTGATAAGCTGAAGAGGGCCGCAAAATAGCGCCATGATATGCAACTTTGCATATCCTAAAATAATGGATATTTTTCCCTCTGCTCAACAACTTTTGGGCCGGTTTCTATTTAAAAATCCAGGGCCAATTTGTCTTCCCAGTCTGCCTCTGCATGCAATAAAGAGAGTACAGCCTAGTGGCTGAGCAAAGGGAGGTCCATAGACCCTTATTGTGCTCAGTTGCCACACACACAGCCACTGAATGCCATACATGCTGAAGGTTTAAACTCCCATGCCCTCAATAATGAAAGCCTATGTCCCGACTGCCATCTCACCACTCCAGCGGCCCCTCTCAAAGAGCCTATTGTTGGCTAAAAAACAAAAATCAAATTGACGGCAATAAAGACATAATGGATTTACACAATCAACTGTATTTGCAGACGAGCAGATGCCCGGGCCAGGTTAGTTCACAGGCTAGGTATTGTGTCATTATAGACATTCAGTTTGTTGCCTTTATTAAGGGCCCATCCATAGATACAAAAGTATGTGGACACCCAAATATCACAATATAGTGGGTTTTAACAGGGAGTTGGTCCTTACTTTTCTGCTATAACAGCTTCCGCTATTCTGGGAAGGTTTTCCACAAGTTGTTTCATGCTTTCATGAATTCCTCAAAATTGTTAGACACTTTGGAACATGAAACAAGTTTTTTCTCTTATTGAAGCACCCTGTGTACTGCGTAAATGTGGTCGGCACCCAGAACGCTAACATCTTGTTCACTGTGTCCACAGATGGCAGGATGTGTTTCTGCCGTTTGGATATGCTGTCACAGCCTCAGGTCAGTGCTGACACAGTTCTGATACATATACTTAACACATGAAACTGTACCAACATCAATCACATCACCTTTTGGGATCTCTATAAAGGTCAGCTAACTTGCAGCCATTGTCTTGTAATAATATCAATACACGTTACAACGTGTAGTTATATCAGTCTTGTATGTTGAATTGTGAAGTGTGTATGTATTGTAGGAGAACATGGAGCTGGTGTATAATAAGTCTAAGCCAATGGCCGTGACTGGGATGGCCTTTCCTACTGGAGATGTCAATAATTATATAGTTGGCAGGAAGGAACGGTGTACACAGCGTCCAGACATGGCAGGTGAGTGGCACATACTAGGGGTGGGGGGTATGACCAAAATCTATATGTATATAAAGGATATATATAAAGTACTTTCAAATATTTATATTGTAACAGTATATATCACAATATACTGTAAGTATTTTTGCTGGAAATTTAACAAAAATGGTTATCTAAGAAATAACAATGTGGTACTGCCTGTTTTTGCATGATCTGATTAATTTTATACATTAAAAATGAAAGAAAGGCCTAAAATAATTGGATTATTTTCTTTTTACTTGGAACTTGATATGTTGATCTTGTAAATAAAATTGCTTACGGAAATGTTCATTGATGATGATTTTGTCAATGATAGCTAAGACAAGATAAAAAAGACTTCTCATGACAATAATCGGTTTTACATTCCCATGATAATGTGTAAACATGAGGAATTCACAACAAAGTAACTTCTAAAAAGTAGCAGTATATTCATTATATTCTATTTTTCAGGTTTTCCGGAAAGTTTTCTCATGTTGTTTAATCATATATTAAACATATAATTTTATTGTAAGTAATTTATGCATTTAATAAAATATTTAATATTTGGTAGAAGTTTGGTCTTTTACAATTTGCTTTTGTCATTTTGGACATTAGTAAAATAGATTATGTTGAAAATATTACATTTTCATCAAAATACAAAAATGTTCACCAAAAAAAAAAAGAAATATGAAAAGTACAGGCTGTTCTAAGTGAAAACTGAAACAGGTTGACTTTTCTTCACCTAAAATTGGTCTGTGCTGAAATTCAAAACAATGCCCCCAGTGGCCAAAGTGGTAAGTGTGGTTGGGCGTATGGGCATGTGTGAGCTCCATTTTCCATGTGAAATATCCAAGGTTGAGTGCCAAAAGCGAGTTGGGAAGCGAGTTGTTTTCAGCTGTACAGGATGTAATGCAGTGAAGAGGAATGCATTTTTTATTAAATGAACCCCCCAACACAAACCCTGAACTGTGAACTGTAATGCTAGATAGAAAATGCAGCCTCCAAATCACAACCTGATGATATATGTGCAAATATATATGCAGTACAGCAAAATCTCAAAAACAAAATGTTTACAAACTTATTGTTGCATCGTCCAGCCCTGACATATACTACAAAAAGTACATTTGACACACTGTACATGGAAAACCTTAGTATGAACTTCTCTAGGTGTTGACTATCACTCTGTGTTGTTCCACAGTAAAGATGGGATCGGTGAAATTTTTGAGGGACACCAATAGCCAGTGACAGGCATCAGTTGTCACAGTGCTGTTGGCCCCGTTGACTTTTCCCACCTGTTTGTCACATCATCTTTCGACTGGACAGTAAAGTTGTGGAGCACAAAGGTAACTAGACTCTTCCCACCGTAATCAGAGATCCTCCCTGTTCCCTATTGACACCACTTTGCAAGATAATCTTTTTGATTTTAATAAAAAGCATACCATGGTCAGAAGCCATTATTTCTGTGCAGCAGTTGGTATTGATTTACTTGGTCTCTCCTTGGGGACAAGATTTAAATAATAAGATATTCAAACATTTACCATTGCATCATTAAAGGAATAGTTAATCCAGATATTACCTTTTTGTCATCATGTAATCACCCTCATATCATTCCGTGGAACACGAAAGGACATATTTTGCAGAATGTCCTGGTTGCTCTTTCTATAACAGAAATGGGCAGCCTGATCTTATGAACATTAATTGAGTGTGGCAAAAACTATATTATGTGCCTATTACAGGTTTAGCTGCAGTTTCCCAGTGAAATGTCTAGCGGGGGTGAAAAAGAGAATGAAGCGGTGTTGTAATCAGACTAGGTTTAAAGGTTTTTAAATGAATAGTAAAGGAAATCATTAATTTACCCTGATGCCATCCCAGTCTGGCATCCAGTCGATCAATGAATGTCTTCTGTAGCAAATCGATAGGTTTATGTAAGAAACAAGTCGATAATTAAAATGTTTTTAACTTTATATTGGTGCTTCCGTCTAGGGCTCTGATGTTGTTTGAAATGGTTGAACTCTCACGTGACGTTCGTTCTTCTGGGATGGCATCAAGGTATGTGAATAATGAGAGAAATTTCTAACCCTAACTGTTCCTTTAACGTGAATATTAGATGGAGGTTTTAATGAGTAAAACATAACTGCCTCATCGAAAACTTTAACCTTAACATAACCAATAGTGTCCTAAAAACAAATGAGAGGTGAACAAAACAGATGTCCTTTCCCTTAACCAACACCTAAACCTAACCTAACGTGTCATTGGTTGGAAAATGCAAAATGAATAGGACATTTTCTAGACAAGTATTTTTATCTCGTTTTCCTTCTTAAAACATAATTTATTTACTTGTCAAGCAAAATGGTATAAGATATTAAGTCTTGTTTTGAGAGAAATCTGACCAAATTTTGTGAACTTTAGACTTAAAACAAGGAAGAAAAAAGATCTGCCAGTAGGGCCAAAAAATAAACTTCTTTTCCCTTTGAATTAAGTTTATTTTTCTTACCCCAATGGCAAAGATTTTTCTTGTTTTAAGCATAAATCTCATTAAATTCTGTGAGATTTCTCTCAAAACACGACTTAATATCTTATGCCAATTTGCTTGTCAAGTAAATAATCACATTTTCAGAATGTTTTGATATTATACTGGAAAACAAGACAAAAATACTTTTTTTGAAGTGTTACAATTTCGACTCACGTGTCAGCTTATGTGCTTGACTTAGCTCGAACCGCAGACTTCCAAGTTCAAAGTCCAACACACTATCAGGTGAGCTAAAGAGGAAGCTAATCATGTTGGCAATAGTGTGTCAATGTAGGTGGGTCTGTAATACAAACGTTAAATGTAGTGTATTGTTTTTCAAATGATGCGTTATTGTAAACATGTATAGATATCATAACATAGTGTGTGAGTAATAGTGTGAAAAATAAGTGTTTATAATGTCAAAACCAGCCTTTGTAGTGCTAGAACACTTCACATAAATGTCAGTTTGCAAAAATGAAGTTATAGTAACCTGCATTCTATGAGACTAGGCTGAGTGAGAATGGGACATTGATTCACACTGCAAAGCTCCAAAAAGTACAAAAAAGAACCATAAAAGCATGTGCTATGCTTAAAAGTTATCTGAAGCCATACAATAGCTATATTCCAAGTCTTTGAGGTATCTAATGGCTTTTTTGTAGGTGAACAGACTGAAATCTATTTATGCACAGAAGGTCCTCCCCTGTGCTGTAGCTCTTTTTAATCTCATTCATGCTTGTGCACATTTACTGAATTCATTCAAGAGTCTGACGTTTAACAGCACATTGCTCAGGAAGTACCAAATAATAATTAATCTAACGAAAATGTACCCATAATTCCTGAATTAATATGGAAATGCCAGTTGTGGTGTGAAGAGTGACAACAGACATGTTTGCAGATATTGCTTGAGCACACTGAGCGTGGTACTCTAAAACCCTTATATGCAATTTGCAGACTAGACTAATTCAAAATATACTCACAGTTTCCAAAATTTAAGCTATAAGCCTTGCTTTGTTTATCAGGATATGAGGCTGCTATCTTGGCCGCCTCGTACAGACCAGTATATCTGTCTTGTATGTAGATGGCCTGTTTGACTGATGGTGGGTCCAAATCATTGAGACCTCTGGACAGTGGTGGCTCTCTGCCTTGAAGCTTAATCTGCAAGTTCAGAAATTAATGATTGAGTCTCTTGATTGGGGTTCAAACCACAAGGGCCAAAGAGATTGAGCAAGAGAAAGCTAGGACTGGAAACATATGGACATGGTTGCGCTCACAGATACAGTAATCTGTGTCGGGAAATACTGGCTCAGATCACATTAACCACAGTGAGGGAAGCATGAAGGCCAAGTATGAATAAAAGATGGACATAGAAAGAATGTTAGAGGAGAGAGGCATGATAAAAAAAGAGTTTGGAGAAGATATGGGCCATTCCTGTTTACAGCTCTGTAACTTTTATTAAATCAGTATGTATGTGTTGTAATTTAAGCAAGCATTTCTATGAAAGTGTTTACCATACTTAAAGAAATACCTGTTTGGTCTGGTCAACATCAGGCACACCAATTGAGGCATTGGTCAGTGAGGGATTGAGAGTTTACTTGCATTACGATACTTTGTAACTAACCTTTACATTTTTATAATATAATACCGATTATTTTAATTCTAACAGAATACATTGCTAATACTTTCTGATGTTTGTGTTGTTGTTTGCCCTCCAAAAATTACGTCACTTCCTGAGGATGACGTTATTATATAACTGGCTTTTGTTGGGAATTTCACAGAATGAAAAGTTACATTTTGGACAGAGAAAAGTTACAAATAATGATCAATTAAAATAATAAGAAAACATTTTAATACATTGCCAGTTTTTAATTTTAGAGCATGAAAACAATAGCAACATCTGGGTGATTATGAAACCTGTCAAGAAAGTGGCCTGGTTATATTTAAACTTAAATCAATAAAAAATAAAACAAATAAATACAAATGAAATTCTATTTTACATAATGAATATAAAACCTGCATTTAGAACCTTTATGATTTTTTGCAGTGTAATATTATTTTAGGATACTTGAGCACATTTTAACCCCTAAAATCGAATTAACTTAACCTGTCCAGACATTTTCATTTTACTATTCTCATTGTTTTCAGTGAAGATTCTCATTACCGTAACAATGTTTTTTTTTTTTACCATATTACAGTAAAAAAAGAAGTTGCTGAACCAATGTTTGAATTAAAATCTGGAGAAAAAAAATGTATGGCAGTAACAAGGGAGTATTGCTAAGATGTGTAAATACTTTGCATTTTCTATAATATAAAAATGATGTTGCGGTAATGAGAGTTAAAATGTGAGCAATTGCCATGAAAATAATGTCACAATGTAAAAAATCTTAATGGCCCTAAAAAATTTTTGTTTGAAAATAGGCTTCACATGAAAAATGCAATTTCTTATTTGTTTCATTTGAATTTGGAGTAAAATTGGACCAGGACATTTTCTTGACAGGTTTTGTGAGAATCACCCATCGGCTCAAACCAAATGAGTGAAGTTATTTACATATATGTTTAATTAATTGTGATGAAAGTAAACTAACAAGTTTGGGAGTTTAATATTTTATCCAATTTATCCACAATCCTCAGTCCCTCCATGACATCACCTGTATCTCTACATTCAAAACTCAGCTCAAAACTCACCTTTTCTCTGTACTACTCCTCTGATAGTTGATTTTGTCTCTCCTTTCATTGGAAAGCTTTGGAAAGGTGCTATATGAATACAAATTATTACTATTAGTATTAGTACTATAGTAAGACTATATATGATGACAAGATGAACATTTACTGTATAGCAAGAATGACCCAGACATCAATGAAAAGACTCTGGAAAAAAGGAAAACATTAGAAGGCGTTTTAAATAAGTTAACAAGGAGTCATCAGGCAGAGATGAGGAAAGTAAACAACTGAAAATGAGGGCGGACATGGGTCAGTTATTACGGAAGTGGCACATCTACTGCCTCAGGCCCTGCGATAGATAATCCAGCTGAGCTCTATGAGTGAAAACTCCAGTCTGCAGTATACATATCATGTTCTAACACACAGTGTAATCTGTGCACAACCGTACTTAAAGCGCTGAGCTTCCCAAACCACAACATACCGTCCTGTCACTGTAAGTTGGGCTCCATGAATTTTCCTCACAAATCTTCTGCTTCGTGCATTCTGACAGATATTAAAACATTCCTGGGATGTTATGGATGTGCCTGTGTTATTTTTTGGGGACGGGGAATTCCTTCCCCTTTGAGGAGAGCCGCAGGAATGTAGACCTGTCTCTTTTTCCCGCGTGTGGTTCTGGGCACACCTTAGCTTGAAGCTAAGCACTGTGGGAGCCTTTGCACATTATTGGCCACATGCAATAGCCTGAGTTTCAAATTACACCTGGCGCACTATTTTTAGACATTGGCAGGTTAAAATAAAATAAAAATATAAAAAAAGTATAAATCTGTCTCCATTAATTTGGATGCTCTGTAACTACATACAAGTCGGTGCCGACAGACAGTAAATTTGTGCCCTTTATTGGTGCCCTATAAAACACGGAAGGAAAAAACGGAATGTGCTTCCCGTCAAACCCCTCTCCCTGCTTGGAAAACCCTCCTTTTGCCCTAATTTGCATCCTTAAGTGCCCTTAATGATTGAGCTGCATAGTAGCCTCTGTCCAGATCTGTGATGTGATGGCCGGACTAAGCGGCATAGAGATAGTGTTAATAACACTTTTTGTGGCCGTGTGGACTTTTAGAAAATAAAATCTCTTAAAACACACTTTTCACACTCTTACTAGTTTATTTAATTTGTGTACTAACAGTGTATACATGTATCAGAAAAGATGCTGTATTTTTGTCTCAGTGTAATTTCCATCTCATCTCAAATTATGTATTGTTTTTCATGGCATGGTGCGATGGATTTATTATTGAAAACATTATTAGAATAAAATGACAGACTCCTTTGTCTAGCTAAGGCTAATTTCATAGGTAGCAAGCTAATACATTTTTTCCCACACTTTTTGCCAAATTTGAAAAATTATAGCTTGATCGGAAATGAAGCACACTACAATTCGTATCAAGCAGGCTTTTCACTAACACTTGTTTCTCCTTGGTAAAAAAACCACACGTAACGTCTGTTAAAACTTCTATTAGTGGCAGAACGTTTGGTTGTTGCCACCACAAATGAGGGACAGGTGGAAATTTGTGTAAAAATTGGTCTAAATTATTTTCACACATTAAATATTGAAATAAATATTATTTTGTACTTTTTTAGATGATCCTAGATTTTTTTAAACGTCAATTATTTTTATTATGGATTTTCATGTTTTAAAATTGAAAGTCTGGATCTGGGACACAGGTAAAACAATACAATCTATACATAAAAGTCTTTTGAAAAGTATAAAAAATAAAGGATTAAGAAATGGCAAAATGTTTCCAAGACAGTTTTAATCTGACCTTCATAAAACCAAAAGAAGGAGTTTAAATCTGTTAGATTGAATAAAAATCAACCCGTTGGACATAAACGTGCCTGTAGTTGAAAAAATACAGAGGTGTGTAAAGAAATACTTGTGCTACAGGATACTAAATACAAACAAATAGTAAATCCCTCTAGATCTATGTTTTGTCAAAGAGGTCATGGAATGAATAAGAGGTGCGCTGCTCTGTGGGCTGAGGAGCATGCACATCACGCTCTGTTAGACAGAAAAAAATTGTGTGCAAACTGATCTGTAGTCCTCGGGGAGGCCAGAATCAGCACTGGCGCCTTCAGGATTTGGATTTGTGGCTGTGGATCCTGTGGATCAGATCTACTGATGAGCACAGTTCATGTTCTAATTGGGCCTGTACTGGTTTGATCATAACATAGCAAAACAACTACATTACCATAGCGATGCAGAACAGTACTGAATATGTAAAATCAACCACCATTCATTTTATACTGGTGGATTTGCACACAAGATAGGGAGATCACACTATCACACTCACGCGCACAGTAATTTAACAATTAATCGATGCATTCACCTGCAGATATGTAAACAAGCATTGCATCTTATAACCTGCAGATATGTAAACATTGCACCTTATAACCTGCAGATATGTAAACAAGCATTGCATCTGGATGGCCTTTGGGCTGCATTATATACCTCTCTAAACAGATATGGGTGGTGAAATATTAGTTTGTATGTACTGTGGCTCCAAAAAGTAGGACAATTTATCATTGCATTACCAAACAAAATATCATACAAAGTGGCCTAGGTGCGAGATCACTTTTTAAGCAAACGAGGTTATTAATGTGATAGATAATAGATATACTCTTCAAAATGAAGAGAGAATGTATTAAGACACGTTCCGGTTGTAAAACTAAAGTGGAACGATAACAAAACCTAGCTATGTAGTTAACGTGCTGAAATTTTGATATCTAATGCAATGAAATTCAGATATTTTTAAATGTATAGTTCACCCAAAAATTAAAATTCTCTCATCAATTACTCACACTCATGCCATCCTTGGTGCGTATTACTTTCTTTCTTCTGCTAGACACAAATTAAGATTTTTAGAAGTATATCTCAGCTCTGTAGGTCCATACAATGCAAGTGAATGGGTACCAACATCCACAAGCTACAAAATGCACATAAAGGCAGGATAAAACTGGTAAAATCTATGTCTTCTGTTGCAATATGATAGGTGTGGGTGAGAAACAGATCAATATTTATGTTCTTTTTATTCAAATTCTCCTCCCTGTACAGTAGTTGTCAATAACAAACTAAGACTGTGAAAATCAAAGTGGAAATTGATGGTAAAAAAGGATTTAAATATGTGCTTTTGGAGCTTAAAATGTTTGGTCACCATTCACTTGCATTGTATGGACCTATAGAGATGAGTTATTCTTCTAAGAATCTTGTGGAAGAAAGCAATTCATACACACCTGTGATGGCATGAGGGTGAGTAAATGAAACAAGAACTTTTCTTTTTGGGTGAACTATCCCTTTAAGAGAGAATTAAATGTCCAAATACTTTATGAGATCACTTATGTAGTCGAGTGGCTCTGTGCACATTCTTTTCTCTCTCTTTGTGGCTCATTAGCGTGCTGTAGTCTGCGTTGCTCCCGCCCAGCTGTCTCCCTTGTACCTGTTCGGAATTCATCTAGCAGTCCTTAGGAACTCTCTCTCTCTCTCTCTGTCTCTTTTTATTCTCTTCTCTTCTATGCCACAGACAGCTGTTACACTTAGGTTACAGTACACCTTGGAGAGACTTTCATCTAGTGTTTTTTACTTTTTTATTTATTTTTTTATGACACTGCTTGAATGTGCAAAGGTTTTAATTAGCCCAATCCCAGACAGGCCTCAGGGCTGCAGCAGCGCCACTCAGTCTACTCCCTATGCCACTCTCTCATTCTCTTGCTCCCTCACTCATCTGCTCTCTCGCCCTCTGCCTGTCCCCTTACAACCCCATCACCTCCTTGCTTGTCCCATTTACCCTTTCCCCTTTCATTCTCTTCCTCTCTTTATATTTCATCTCCTTTTTTTCTTTTCGTGTCCCCTTCAGCATAACAAGCCGCTCTACTCCTTTGAGGACAATGCAGACTATGTCTACGATGTGATCTGGTCACCTGTGCACCCCTCGCTCTTGCAGCCATGGACGGCATGTGTCATCTGGATCTGTGGAACCTGAACAATGACACTGAGGTGAGGTGAGGTAACACTCTCAGTCTTGTCTGAGATCTGCAGACTCAGGGTATATAATTCCCTATTGTTTTGAAGAATCACAAATTAGATTTCAGATTTGTCACCTGAAGAAAAAACAAAAAGAATGACTATTGTTTTTATTTTTTTCAGGTGACAAATCTAGAGTTTCAGAAAAGCATCAACAACATCTCACTCTTTTCTCAGATTTACTTAGATACTACCACAAGTCTGCAATGAAATGTCAGTGATTTCAATATGAATTCAAATACTTCTTAGGGTAAGTTGGAACCTGCCAGTAGTGGTTTAACCTTTACAACCACTAAAATACCAAAATGACTGCATTAAATACACTTTTATAGGTTTTTCAGCTAAACCTAAAAAGTTAAACAAAATGTAAAAGGTGATGTACAAAAATATAAAAAAAAAATGTTGGCCAACAAATATTGTAATAAAGGAATTGTATAAATGTATGACACTTTAAACACGTGTGACAACTTTACGCAACCTGACTTTCATGAAAAATACCATTGTACTATGAAAAGAATTAAAACCTTCAGTAAAAAATCTTCATAAAGTAATATAGTTGACTCTATTAAATGTCCTAATATATGCCAATGTCGTTTTATAATCATATAATATTTACCTAAGAGCTAGAACAAAGACATAACATACAAAACATGATAGTAAAAAGTAGTGAAAATAATTCTACCAATTTTACAAAATAGAAATCACAAAATGACTCTAATTAAACAGGGTTTTGAATACATACACTTGTTTGAATACAACATACAAAACTTTTGCATGACAAAACACATTTGCACAATTGGAGTTTTGACTCTAAATCTTATTGTTACTGAGATACAGCACAATTGACAACATATTTATGTATACAGTATACTGATCAGCCACAACATTAAAACCACTGACAGGTGAAGTGAATAACATTTATTATCTCATTACAATCGCAGCTGCCAAGGGGTGGGATATATTAGGCAGCATGTGAACAGTCACTTCTTGAATTTCATGTAGTTGAAGCAGGACAAATGGGCAAGCGTAAGAATCTGAGCGACTTTGACAAGGGCCAAATTGTGATGGCTAGATGACTGGGTCAGAGCATCTCCAAAACAGCAGGTCTTGTGGGGTGTTCCCAGTATGCAGTGGTTAATACCTACCAAAATTGGTCCAAGGAAGGACAACTGGTGAACCGGTAACATGGCTCAACAGTTTCACTGATGCGTGTGGGGAGCAAAGGCTAGCCCATCTGGTCCAATCCCACAGCAGAGCTCTTGTAGTACAAATTGAAGGTCAGAATACACACGTGGCCGCAGACTGGTCAGAGTGCCCATGTTGACCCATGTTGACCCCTGTCCACCACCGAAAGCGCCTACAATGGGCATGTGAGTGTCAGAACTGGACCATTTAGCAATGGGAGAAGGTGGCCTTGTCTGATGAATCACGTTTTCTTTTAGATCATGTGGACATCCGGGTGCGTGTGTCATTTACCTGGGGAAGAGATGGCAGCAGGATGCACGACGGGAAGAAGGCAGGCCGGTGGAGGCAGTGTGTTGCTCTGGGCAATGCTCTGCTGGGAAACCTTGGGTCGTGGCATTTATGTGGATGATACTTTGACATGTACCACCTTTCTAAAGATAGTTGAAGACCACATACACCCCCTCATGGTATTCCCTAATGGCAGTGGCCTCTTTCAGCAGGATAATGCGCCCTGCAACACTGCAAAAATTGTTCAGGGATGGTTTGCGGAAAATTACAAAGAGTTCAAGGTGTTGACTTGGCCTCCAAATTCTCCAGATCTCAATCCGATTACACTGACCACAAGGCCACTGCTCTGACAAACTTAAATACTTCTCAACAAATTCTTCGAAGACTAATTGATCTGGGCTATGCTAACCACATTAATTTTATAGCTCTATAAACTTGGATGATATGGGTCATCTGGATCAGTAAAACTGGAACAGCGACACTGAGGTGAGGTAACGCTCTCAGTTCTGGTCCCCCAGATCACGCTAGGCCAGAGATGCATCAAAACAACAACAAGTTCCTTTCTGTGTGGGCGTCTCCCCACAGGCCGCGCTTAAATCAGCACTCTGACAGCTCCTCACCAACACTCTTGCAACGTTCCTCTGCACACGCACACACAGTCTGCAGGCTTCAGGCTAATTACTCTGATGTGTGCGGATTCCAATCTCTCCACCATTCCAGAGTCGTTGAGTTCCCATGGGCTACGGCCCAGCAAAGCGGTTTAACCTGGTCCTCTGAGGCCACCAGCCCTCCATCTACAGCACAATGTCACAGACAATCACATTATATGACATTTGAGGAACACTGTAAAAAAAAAAAAAACAATTTAATGAGGATTTTGTCTGATTTTTCAATACAAATATCGTAACATCTTTAAAACAAGTTAAATTAAAACACAAAGCAAAGTTTCGTAAAATAATAATAAAAGACTTTCCTGTTTGCAGGGAATATATATTTAATAATTTTTTTTCTCTCAGCATTAGTTTTAGATATACATTGTTAGATTTATGCTTAAAAAAAGAAAACATGAGAAATAAACTTCAAAAAATTCAAAATATATGATCTAAAATCAAGTCTAAAATGCAATTTTACTTTTCATGTAAATAAGTCTTGTTTTAATGATGTTTAAATATTTTTACTGGAAAACAAGACAACATTTTTTTGCAGTGTACTAGTCTGTAGACTCTCATAAGCTGTTCATCATAAATCATCAGACATCATCTCTGATAATGGAATGTCAGTATACAGTACATACTATATGATGTTGTTTCATCTTTGACAGTTGACTTAGTGCTTCATGGACCATTCACATAATACATCAGTCACAGAGGTGGACATGCTTCACAATTGCTGGCCCCTGAGGACACAGAGTTGACAGAGAGCAGTTGGGTGTTACGTCTCTCTCATGTGAAATGAGATCTGCTCTGATTGACACTGCCTGTCCACTGAGGGAAACACACCCATTTTAATTACATACTGGTCTGAGATCTGTTCCTGACTCACCCATCTCCCTCTAACCATACAATCTGTGTGTTTGGTGGAAGGTTCCCAATAAACAGCTCACTGGTTGTAAATCATACAGCGTTAAAGAAATATTTTGGATTAAATACAATTTGAACAACATTCCTTTCTTGGATCCTTGCAAAGATATAATGTGTGAATTAACAGGTCTTCCCAGTTTGACATGGTCATGACAGGAGTTGAAATATTGGATATACCTGTAACTTTACACAGACTAATTTATTTAGCGACTCTATCGCACCAAATATCATGCTAAAGCATTTAATGTTGAAAAGTTATGGTTATACTTTTTAAACAGTGTGACAGTTTTATTTTAAGTGAAGATGTATATTAGGTGCTGAAGCCTTGCCTCATAGTCTTCCATTGCAAGGGAATCAATGTATATGTATTGAGAGGCTAGTCAAAATTATTTTCGGTGGCAATTGAAAACATGCCACAAATCCTTTCAATTTTCATTTAAGGCCTTGGCAATTGGGATATCATGTACAGTATTTTAAAATGTTCATGTTCTTAAAGTATGACTTGCATGTATATGAGAATACATTTGCATGCTCAATATGTGTGTGTGTTGCCTCAAGAACAAAACACATTATCAGAATTATCAGGAGACCCCTGTGACATGGCAACATGCATGCTAAAGCACACACATGCACAAACACGCAAAGATCTGAAGCCAGAAAGCAGCTAACAGTTCTCCATTGTCAACTTATAAAGAAATTTCACCCAGAACACCATTAACAGACTGTGGGCTCACCTGGTTCCAATTTATGCTGAGAGAAGCTTGCAGCCAATTTAACCTTGCAGTTGACTCTTGGAGGAAGCCACTCACTAATAGCTCTCAGGCTGTGGTTAGCCTGTTCTGAAGCGAGGAGGCTTTTGCATTAGCCAGCGTACAGCTTCCATCTTTGCTGACAACATATGTCAGGCCAGTCTAAGCTGTCATAAATAATAGGCAGAAATCAACTTCACATACACACACACACACACACACACATTAACAGAGCCTGTGTATTGCTTTAATGTGTATTATAGTGCAACTTTTCATGATGATTTATGAAATCATTAGAAGTGTTTTTAGTTATTTCCAGTGGAGCTGTGGATTCAGAAGCTGAGCTAGAGGAAACACGCTCTTCCTCTCAGAGCTCAGCTTTGATTTGTGATCCTGTACACAATCTCATATCACATATGGTGATGTATGTTTTCATTTAATGAAACATGTTATGGCAATAAGACTTATAGCACAAACTTCTGAGGTATACCAGATCTATAATTCACCAGTTTTCCTTTTCATAGTTTAATGTATTTTTCAAATTTTTGTAAAAGTCTTTAAGTGGGGAAAAAAGGGCACGTGAAATCTCTTTTAATATCTCAATTGTTTCTCCTAGACAACAATGTGTGGTGCCTTGATCCCGCCACCAAACCAAACAATGAAAAAAGTAATTCTGACTTTATATCTCACAACTGTGACTTTATTTCCCTTACTTATGTCTTTATGTCTTGCAATTGCAATTTTATTTATCATGATTATGTATAAACTTAATAAGGAGCAATAAAGTCACAATTGCGGAGAAATACAAGAAAAAGTCGCAATTGCGAGATTAAAAATTGCAATTATGGAAATTAAGTTGTAACTTAAATCACAACTGTGAAATATTTTGTTTGCATTACAAAAAATAAAGTCACATTTGCAAGATATATAATGTCACAATTACAGGTAATATAGTCACAATTATGAGGAATAAAGTCAAAATGGAGAGATATAAATTCACTATTACGAGTGATAGTTGCAATTACGAGAAATTGTGTCGCAATGGCAAGATATAAATATAATGTCACATTTACAAGAAATAAAGTCACATTTGGAAGATTGCAGTTGCAAGAAATAGTTGCAATTGTGAGATAAAAATGTCACAATTACGAGAAATATAGTCACAATGTTGAAACATAAATTCAGAATTACTTTTTTTTTTTTCCCATGGCAGGATCAGGGCACCTAAGCAATGAGTTTAAATGGAGAGCAAACAGAGACTTTTGTTTGTTAGATTTTTCTCCTGAGAAAAAGACCCTAAAATCTCACGTGTCTATAGAATTTCTACAGAGATCTCAACAATGTCACTCACTGTGCTTGCAGCCAAAATACAAAAGTAATTACCAAAGTCTGAGATTTTACCTCTATTTTATACACTGTAAAGAATTTACGGTAAAAAACTGGCAGCTGTGGTTGCCGGAAATTCACTGTAAAAAATACAGTATCCACGTTTCAGGCTTTACGGGATGTAATTTTGATCCCTGTACATTTTACGGAGCATTACCGTTTATATTAATAAATTATATAAACTTAATACTTTAAACTTCTGAAAACATAAAAATCTGCTTTTCACTTTATAATGTATCGTTAATCACTATAGTAATTACAGAAATGGCACATGATGACATGAATTACATCAATAGTGGCCTTTCCAAGAGCAGTGATCAACAAACATGTAGAGAGTGCTCAGTGTCACTCACACAAACACTAAACACCATCAGAGTAACATGTGAAATTAAAATAATGCAGTAAACTTAACTAAACTACATCAGATATAACACAGAACACCCCAATGTATGGAACTTATATTAAAAATAAGAAGAAACATGACTATTCCTTTAAAATATAATAAAATGGAATGGGTCATGGAATTCTGGGAACACATGATTATTGTTTTTTTACTGTAATTTTAACAATAATTTGAACAAGTATATGTACTCTCTTTGTAAACATAATATTTATATTATACCGTTAATTAAATGGAAACAAATCATACTTTTTATGTGTAAAAAAGGAAATTTTTTAACATGTATTTTCTTTTTAATACATTATAATTTTTTACCGTATATGTTAAGGTATCTACCCATTAACCAATTAACGTTTTTTAAGTGTAGCCTTTTTTTACAGTATTTACTATTAAAATTACGGACATTTTTTACAGTGTACCTTTATGTTCTTGTATACCTCAATGTCTCATTTGATTCTTTTTTCATTTGTAATAATTAATTTTAGGAGAAACAACATCTGATTCAGCGCTGATACTTAAATGAAGCAGAACTGAAAACTTCATTAAGTCTCTTGAGCTATGAAAGAGCAACCTCTGAGCAATAAAAAAATATCTCTGGGTGTGCATATTTCATGCGCTATGCTGTGTTTAATTAGAGATGTGTTTTGAGTCCAGGTGCCCACCTCTAGTGTGACTATAGAGGGAGCCCCCGCTCTAAACCGTGTGAGGTGGGCCACTGGGGGCAAGGAGATCGCTGTGGGAGACTCAGAGGGGCGTGTGTGGATATATGACGTTGGAGAGATGTGAATCAGAATTTCTTTATGTCCATAATTAATCACCACAATGTGTGAAATAACTGTTATTATTCTCCTCTCAGGATCAGTTCAGTACAGCAGCTTTATAAACAATCGTTCACCCAAACCAGTCTGAAGTCATTAACTGAATACAGAGTGAAAGTGTGTAACAAATTTGAAAGCATATTAAATTACTAAATAAGTTCAGACACTGTTATAAGATGTTTAACAGTAGGTTAATCATATAAATATAAACAAGTCCATTCACTTTCTATGCACATCTTTAAATGTCCAGAAAAGGTGATTTTTTTTTTCATTCATTCTGAATCCTGTATCCTCCACCTGTATTCTCCTGCACTTCCTGCAATGTTTAGTCTACCAGCCCCTCCAATCTCCAAATCCCTAAACATGGATTTTTTTGTATAAACAAGGAAGAGACAAATATAGCCCTGCTGAAAAAGCTGGTCTTAGCTGCTTTAAGCCAGCCTGACCAGCTGAAAAGTGCACAAAATCTTTGAAAACCAGTCAACAGACTAGCTTGTCCAGGCTGGAAGACCAGCTAAGACCAGGAAACTAGTTTAGGCTGGTTTAAGCTGTTTTTGTTTTTTGTTTTGTTATTTCAGCAGCAAGTATCAATGGCTACTGTGGAATACAATTACAGTTTTACTTTTATAATTTTGTAAACTTATGTCTATAAATGTACCCCTTTATGGTGCACTCAGTAAAAAAGTTTTTCTCCTGAAGAAGTTAATTGCAATTTGGAAACGTACTGTATGTATAAACTCATGACCACTTATATTAGACTCTTGTCATATCAGTAACCTTATAAAAGCTGTTTTATTCTACATGTTGCAGGGGCACCCTCAAGGGTGCTACATTTTAGAATCACATGACCAGCTGAATACTACTTGCCTAATCTCAGTAACCGTGTTGTTATTGGACACTTTACTCTTGGATTCAATCATTCATGGCTGATTGTAAATAGTGAATTTCTACAATGGCATCTGTAACTGAAAACAAATTATTTTGAATGATGTTGCATCCACACCACTAGGTGTCACTGTAAGTCCGAGATGACATAAGCAAAAAGTTACTGAACCTTTAATGTGTTAATGTGTGACAATCTCACGAGGAAGTCAATTAGAAACTCTCTATTCTCCCTGCAGCCTGCATGTCAGGCCTTGACATAAAGGGATTGAATGTTTACCTATGTCTCTGTGTTGCTAGCTTGTTTTGTTTAAATCCTTTATTTTAATTCCTTTTTTAAGACAGTCTCCACATGACTTAACCACCGCCACAGAGCGGCAAACCACTAGGACTCCCATGTTCGCTATGTTCCTTTCAGTCTCTCGGGTTTGCCTTCTGTGTGGGGCAGTGTTAATTTTAGCATACTGTACATGTGGTAATTGGAGAGTACATCGGTCGAGCATCTTGGGGGCTCCTTGGGTTGATAATAATGGTAGGTCATCAATAAAATGAAGTGAAGGCTAGTTGAAGGGTTTTATGTTTAGGTAGAATGGGGGCTTATTTACAGAAGGCTTCCAATAAACTTAAAACACTCAACATGGCCTCTGTCAACAGTGAAGAGAACAGCAGAGGCAGTCACTTACCTCCAGTTGTGGCTAGAAGCACCACTTCTGACAACTCCCAAGGTCCCTTTGTGTTATATTTAGTTGACCGTGTTCAATATTTGCTTTGGACCACCACAGCATGGTTCCGTTATGCTTGAATCATATTGCATATCGTTTAGATGTCATTTTGGGTGATTTACAGGCAAAGTTATGTTACATTTTGTTCTTCAACCACAGGCCACTCCTATAACAAAGCAGAGGGAAACATAAAGATTTGTAAGGCTAGAAACACCCTATGAAGTACCCAAATGCTTC
Organism: Xyrauchen texanus; assembly: GCF_025860055.1. Lineage (NCBI taxonomy): Eukaryota > Metazoa > Chordata > Actinopteri > Cypriniformes > Catostomidae > Xyrauchen > Xyrauchen texanus. Next base: position 25,120,807 of record NC_068285.1, on the reverse strand, counting down.
AGTACAAGGGGGAACTATAGTTACCTTAAAATATCTGTGCCATTAAACCAGATGCATTCAGGAAGCTTGCTATGCACGTGTCAACAATTTTGCTAACTTACTGTGGGTGCCGTTCAAACCGAGCACATACTTCCACTAAAAAAACTGCTAGGAGCAGTGCCAAGAAACGAGCAGAATACAGGTGTCTCACAGTTTGTTTTTATCAGCTGAAGTTCTTTTTAACTTGATGCCGTCTAAAAAAACGTGGTGCTCCTGTTCAAGACCCTGAAAAAAAAGACAAGACGCATGTAGCATTCAAAGATGTCATTCTAGCACATGTTTGCATAGGAAAACAATTGAAAGACATTGTGGATGGATGCTAAAAAATGCATTTGAACAGCTCTTTTCTCAGGAAGATTATTTTTACACTGCTGCTCTATAATAACAGTAGTTCATGTGAACTAAATTATTGACTGATGAAAACTGTTTATGCTAATGCTAATGTAGCACCCCTGGTGACAACTTGCAGAGATTGTCCTGACCCATTTCATTTACTGTACATAGATTGAAAATTACTCACTGAGCAGACTGTATGGCAGATGCTTTTGCTAAAATAGACCCAAAATGACTTACAAATGAGGTAAAAAAATTTTTTTTAAAAAACTAGCAATTTAGCAAACAGGAGAATCAATATTAGCAGTACTGCAATACCATATTTTAAGCATAACCCAGCGTAGTACATAAGCAAAAGCAGAAGTATGAAGCCAGAAACACGCATGTCAACGCAAACACTTCAAGCTATGCAAGCTTGATTCCGTGCATTGTTTACATTTACATTTATGCATTTGGCAGACACTTTTATCCAAAGCGGCTTACAGTGCAATTATTACAGGGACAATCCCCCCGGAACAACCTGGAGTTAAGTGCCTTTCTCAAGGGCACAATGGTGGTGGCCGTGGGGTTTGAACCAACGACATTCTGATTAACAGCCCTGTGCTTTAGCCACTATGCCACCACCACCACGTCATTGTTGCTTTTTAAAATGTGTGAGACAGCCTCAAAGGGACACTCTAGTGGACATTAGTGTGAATTGTGCGCTTTTATGGTGACTTTTCTCTTTCAAGTCAACTACTGTCATGGTGGAGCAACAGTTTTAAGAGGATATTGCAGAGCAAGGTAGATACAGTCAATATATTTATAGCAAATTACCTGAAAAATAACACTACAAACTACCTAAAAACAATACTTCAAACTTTCAAAGGTAACTTTATCGCCCCCTTGAGGACAGAGGTTTGTTACTGCGTTGGCCAAGAGTTTGGGTCTGCGTATAGGTACTTGTGTAAAGTATATATCTGGCCTTAAAATAATATATCAAATTTACAGAATAATGTTAAATAACTGTGTATATATTATGTGTGTATATATATTCTATATATAAGTCAGAAGTTTAAATACAATTAGGTTGAAGTCATTAAAAAAAAAAATGTAAACACTCCACAGATTTCATTTCAGCAAACTATAGTTTTGGCAAGTCGATTAGGACATCTACTTTGTGCATAACACAACAATTTTTCCCAACAATTGAGTGTTTCACTTTTAACTGACTACATCACAATTCAAGTGGGTCAAAAGTGTACAACACTAAGTTAACTGTGCCTTTAAGCTTGGAAAATTCCAGAAAATGACAATTAGCCAATTAACTTCTGATAGGAGGTGTACCAGTAGATGTATTTTAAGGTCTACCTTCAAACTCAGTGCCTCTTTGCTTGACATCATGGGAAAATCAAAAGAAATCAGCCAAGCCTCAGAAAGAAAAAATTGTGGACCTCCAGACAAACAATAGTATGCAAGTATAAACACCATGGGACCACGCAGCCATCAAACCGCTCAGGAAAGAGACGCATTCTGTCTCCTAGAGATGAACATATTTTGGTGAGAAAAGTGCAAATCAAACCCAGAATAACAGTAAAGAACCTTGTGAAGATGCTGGAGGAAACAGGTAGACAAGTATCTATATCCACAGTAAAACGAGTCCTATATTGACATGACCTGAAAGGCTGCTCAGTAAGGAAGAAGCCAATGCTCCAAAATTGCCATAAAAAAGCCAGACTACAGTTTGCAAGTGCTGATGGGGACAAAGATCATACTTTTTGAGAAATGTCCTCTGGTCTAATGAAACAAAAATGTAACTGTTTGGCCATAATGACCATTGTTAATTTGGAGGAAAAACGGTGAGGCTTGCAAGCCGAAGAACACCATCCCAACTGTGAAGCATGGGGGTGGCAGCATCATGTTGTTGGGGTGCTTTGGCATTTTGGCAAAATGGCATAAGGACAACAAAGTCAAGGTACTGGAGTAGCCATCACAAAGCCTTGACCTTAATCTGATTGAAAATTTGAGGGCAGAACTGAAAAAGCATGTGCGAGCAAGGAGGCCTACAAACCTGACTCCATTACACCAGTTCTGTCTGGAGGAATGGGCCAAAATTCCAGCAACTTATTGTGAGGAGCTTGTGGAAAGTTACCCAAAATGTTTGACCCAAGTTAACATATTTAAAGGCAATGCTACCAAATACTAACATAGTGTATGTAAACTTCTGACCCACTGGGAATGTGATGAAAGAAATAAAAGCTGAAATAAATAATTCTCTCTACTATTATTCTGACACTTCACATTCTTAAAATAAAGTAGTGATCCTAACTGACCTAAGACAAGGGAATGTTTTCTATGATTGAATGTCAGGAATTGTGAAAAACTGAGTTTAATTGTATTTGTCTAAGGTGTATGTAAACTTCTGAATTCAACTGTATATAAGTCATAAGGTTGTATATTGATGAAGGCCTCGTGACCCCATGCTGTACTAAAAAAAAAAGAGCTTGATTTGGTCTTTGGTTTGGAAGTGGCTGTCATCTCCTCCCACCTCTCTATTCCTGTTTAATTATACCCTGTAGATCTCTTTCTATCTCTAACTCTCTCTCTCTCTCTCTTAGACTGGGTGGCAGGCAGCCATCCTTTCTCATCTAAATCTGACAGCAGAAAGCCACCCAGCCGGCCCATAATCCTCATCTTCCCCTTCCTGAGAGCTGACACGATAAATATTCAGCACTCAAAGGCCAAACAAGCAGCTTTATTGTTCTGTCTCTGAATCACAATAATGTGCGGTGATCTCTCTCCTCTCCCACACTGTGACAGCACATGTAATGCGTAGTTTTGCTCTTGATGTGGCGGTATGGTTGGGGGGTTTTGGTGCAAGATTACTAAAACACTCATCTGTTGCCTACAGCTGGCCATGCCCCATAGTGAGGACTGGGCCCGCTTTGCCCGCACGCTGATGGAGATCCGTGCTAACCGGGGTGATAATGAGGAGGAGGGGCCTGTGGAGCTGGCAGCGTAAAAATGGATCTTGGATCTGTTCCTCCCAAACCCAGATTGAGCCTGATGTCTCGCACCCTATTAGTCGGCATGTCCACTCGTACTGTGCTGCATATGCAGAATTAAAGGAATGTTCTGGGTTTAATACAAGTTAAGCTCAATCAACAGAGTTTGTGGCATAATATTGATTACCACAAAAATGTATTTTGACTCAGATCTTGGTTACAGTGAGGCACATACAATGGAAGTGAATTGGGGCAATCTGTTAACTTGAAAATACTCACTGTTTCAAAAGTACAGGCACAAAATGTAAACAACATGATAAAATTGCTTACTAAACTTTTTTTGTGTAAAGTTATATAGAATTTTACAACTTTGTTGCCATAATGGCATAACACTATGAACCTTGTAATCCTGCATAAACAATGATTTAAACAACTTTACATCTTAAATAACACAAGTTTTAACTTTTATAAAATTATACACTTCATATTTCTGCCTTTAAACCCTCCAAAAATGGGTCCCATTCACTTCCATTGTAAGTGCCTCACTGTACTGTAACTCTATATTATACTTGCTTGCTTCTTATAATATTTGCTTCTTTTTTTTAAATAATTTTTTTAAGTTATGGCACAAATGTTGTCGATTGAGCTTAACATTCATTGAACCCAGAATATTCCTTTAATTCAGCTGACATACTTCTAATATTCGATTACGCATTTGTCTTCTATCTTTGGTCAAAAAGATGAAGACCGTATCTCGATTATACTGTAACTGCGCATGTAAAAGCACTACATGAGCTTTATATACATTTAGGTTGTTCAAAAGTTTAGTGTAATTCATGTTCTGTCTCATTACTGTGATGGCAATTAAAGGTAAATAATGGCTTCTAGAACTGGGAAAATGTGAAGTTGAAGTCGCAATGATAACCTGCTGCTAGGAAAGCATTGGTTGATGGTTTGATGTTTGCTATACTTGAACTGTGTGTATATTTTGGTACCAAGCCTCCTGCGTGAAATATTTACAAATTAAGTCGTCTGACAGTTGGTAAATGGGACTCTTGTCAGTGTTACAGTGATTCAGCTATAGATTAATGTTTCACGTATTGGCAAACAGTTACAATGTGCTTATCAAAAGATGTTTAACATTATACATGTAATGTAATAAAAAACTTTAAAGGGTTAGTTCACCCAAACATGAAATTTATCCCATCATTTACTCAACAAATTAACAAAACACTGGTCACGAATTAGAAGAGAACAACAAGGATTTTTAAAGAAAAATGTTGGAGGATTTCGATATAAGAGAAGAGGAGTTTTTTGCCCAGCCTTATTTTTTTTTACCAGAGTACAACGACCAAAAGAATCTGGTAGACGGAGAGTACGGGAGACGTGGTGGTGCTCATGCAAGATATACGAGGTAATGCAAACAGAGGCTGAGAGTGTTTGCTGCCATGAATGAACGATAGGAATGACTGGATAGATGCAAGAATGCACCATTTTAAGACTAATACAAATTTACAGTATAGCTAAAACAACTCTTTTCATTGTTTTCCTTTGCTGTAAACAACGCGAGCTTCCGCTATTGTCACTTCTCACTGGAGCTTAAGCTACGCCTACATCATACACCGGAACTCAACTCTCATGTGAACACGCGGACGGCAGTTACCGTAAGCCAGTAATTATAGTTTATAAAGTTATAAATATGGATATTCTTTTTTACAATAATGCATCACTTCAGAAGGCCTTTATTAACCCCCTGGAGCCGAATGGATCACTTGTATGATGGATGGATGCGCTTTTCTGGGCTTCAAAATCTAAGGTACCATTCACTCCTATTATAAAGCATGGAAGCCAGGATATTTTTTTATATAACTCTGTGTGGCAGGGCGGAGGGCTGGGCCGGGTCGCGATCATACACACCCGGTCCCGTATCAGGCTAATCAAGCCTCCCGTGAGGGATAAAGTTCGACTGCAGAGAGATCGTTTACGGACATGTCCGTCGTGGGTGTGTTTGTGTCCTTGTTTTAAGTTGTTAATTAAAATATTGTTTACATTGTCAAGCCGGTTCTCGCCTCTCCATTGATCCCTTTACACTCTGATTGTGTTTGGCTGAAAGTCATTTACACCTTGGATGGCTTGATTTTCATTTTTAGGTGAACTAACCCTTTAAGTGTGCAGTGTATAGATAAATGGTCCATTATCAACAAATAAAACATGCTCACAGCAATTAATTTTGGTATCTCCTTTTAATAAACATTTCTCTCCATCAGTACCAGTATTGCTGCCATACATAAAGTAAGGCACAATCTTTACACACTATATGTACATTCAATTCTGTACCGTACAAATCAAATTAGTATCTTAACATCATTATTTTCTTAGGGTAGAGAAATACAGTACCCTTAAACTGACATATAGTATTTTATCGGCAAAACCTGACTGTAGAGTCTCATATTACACAGACCATAAAAATCACCATAAGTAGATCCTAAAAAGACAACTGACACTTAATTGGCTGAATTTCTTTACCTCAATGAATGATACAAACATGAACATGAAAAACTACAGTATAATACATTCAAAGTTAAGAGTGCCCACATCTGTAATGAAATGAAAAGACATTGACAGATGCCCCTGTGCATGGTATATGTGCTTACATATAGTTTTATGGTTAAAAAAAGAAAAGAAAAATCATGTAAACAGGTTGCACATCTATTTAAAAAATAGTTGGAAAACATCTAATTTATTCTGATTCAACTGGATATGTTTAGATTGTTTTTAAACTTGGCAATATTCATAAACAGACTTGGAAATCAAATTTAAAGAGTTGTCTTTAGATTGTCTTTTCTAAGCCAATCAGTTACATTGACTTAAGTAAATGTTCTGCAGTAACTGGTTTGCATTAACAGTTTGTATAAACTACATTTATTTTAAGGTAAACAGAACTGAATGCATAAAATTAAATATTATCTCATATTATTTGACTTACAATTAATAAATGAGTCATGCTATAATGCCACTGAGCAATCTTTTTTTGGTAGATTATAAAAAATTAAGCATCATCCCATTTCTTTTGTACTTTACATTAAAGCTGTAATTTGCCCTAATAATCACATAAAACATAATTTCTCAATCATCTGTTGAAAGATTTATGTTCTCAATAAGAAGGAAGAGATTCATAAATGTACGTTTGTGCCAGTGCAGCCGAACTCTAACAGCACCTCCGGGTTGACGCGTTAGCCTCATGCGTGGTCTGACGTGGGGGCGGCAGTCACTTGGAATTGTGGTAGATGCAGTCCAAATTTACTCTCAATGCCAGCAAACGTGGCCACGGCCAACCTGAAGCCACCAATATGGTCAGGATTAGGCGCCGGGAGGCTGATCCGAGACTTGGGAGTAGGCTCCAAGCCAGCTGGTTTTCTGTGGTGAGGATAGAAGCAGAGAAGATGAATGAGGAGAAGCATTGATGGTGGAGGAGAGACTTCACATTTTGCTTTGGGCCATCAAAAAGAATAAACAATATGTTCCCCTTATGGAACACAAAGTAAATGGATAGACCAGGTCTTATTTTAGAACGTCTTCTTACCATTTTAAAAATCTAAACAGTGATGGAGTGGTGGTGGTACTCTGGTGGTGGTACTCTAAGCACATAACTGGTAATCTGGTAATCAGAAGGACACTGGTTCGAGCCCCACAGCCACCACCATTGTGTCCTTGAGCAAGGCACTTAACTCCAGGTTGCTCCAGGGGGATTGTCCCTGTAATAAGTGCACTGTAAGTCGCTTTGGATAAAAGCGTCTGCCAAATGCATAAATGTAAATGTAAACATCTCCAGTAAACTTCTTAATAAAACAACATATGGGTGATTCTACAATTGGGGGACTTCACATGCCCTGGAATAAAGATCTGATCATAATGTGTGATCGTGTGGATTTCTGATACTGTGGTAAGTGTTGAGTGTAATGAATTTACAAATTAATTAGTTACTGTAATGTAATTACTTTTAGTACAAAAAATGTAGTGTACATCATTATAGTTACTGGCTTTCAGTGAAGTTAATTAGTTTTAAGTACATTACTTGGGTTACACATATTTCTAAAATAATATAATTTATGTAGAATAAATGTAAATCATGTATTATAGTCATACGTATGTTAAAGATTCTGTGAGAGATGAAGTGTGTGTAGTTACATCCAATTTAACAACTTAGTTGCCATAATGACATAACATTGATAACCCTTTAATTCTGCAAAAACAACGATTTAATCAACTTGATTTAAACTAGATATCAAATAATACACAAGCTTTAACAGAAGAATTCATGTGTGTTTTTATAAAATTATAAGCTTCACATTTCTGCCTTTAAACCCTTCAAAAAACATAAAATAAATAATATAATTAATGAAGGATCCATGTAAAACATTAATTATATTCATAAAAATGTTGACGTTTCTGTGAGAGTGCGTGTACCACATAAGTCATTGTAAGATAGAAACACATGCTGCTGAGTGCATGACTTGCATATGACAAGGAACATTAATAAGTGTTTTTAGAAAGTAACTTAACTAATTAGTCATTTCATTACTTTTACGATTAAGTAATAAGTCGGTAATCTGATTACAGTTAAAGAAAACTAATATGCAGTGGATTACTTTTTGGAATAACTTAACATTTGAAAAATTACATTTTTAAATATTTGTAAAAAGTACAAGAACAGTGCAAGAAACTTCAGCATAAAGTATCATTAAGCAGTCATTACAGAAGCAAAAATAAGAATTCAAATTCTGTCCAGAGTGGCAGAGAAAGCACCATAAATTAGTCCATGTGACATACGTGCTCTATTTCAAGTCTTCTGAAGAGATCTGATATTTCTCTGTAAGGAACAGACTTATATTAAGTTATTAGTTGCCCCTTCTACGCAGCTCTCAAATATCCTTATCTCAAATATGGTGGCTCAGGACGCCTCATAGCATGTTTGATGTCTTTGATGAGACACACAAAAATCTGTTTGACATCAAGGAGGCAAACCTGGTGATCAAAAATTAGATCAAAGGGTAAGATTTTCAGTAATATTTTAAATTATGGTCTTTTCCTTAAATAAAGCTATTGTAAGGCTTTGTAAGACTTGAAAGCTAGAGTACTGTATGAAATCTACGGACTAATTTTATAAAGCTTTTTTGTCAATTTTGGAGCTCGACAGCCCCAGTCCCCATTAATTTTCCTTGTATGGAAAAGAGCATTCTGGACATCTGCTTTTATGTTCCACAGCATAAAAAACATTAGGCTGAGTAAATAATCGAGTGGATTATTTACTAACCATTTCAAGTATTCCATTAAGTAAAATCCTTTGTATCCAAAATGGATTTTCTACATTATCAGCATTGTTAGTTTCAGGTATAAGTCATCAAGATATACCTCCAGCTCCTTTCCAAAAGGCACGAGGCCCCTCCTCCCACAGAATCTTCCAAAAACAGTCTATGAGTCCATTGTACATGGTCTGGCCTGCACGGGCAGTCACTTGTAACCGGGTCTTGATAACATCGGCAGGGATCACCAGGGATGCTGCAGGCATGCCTAAAGAGAAGACACATCTCATTTAAGAGTTTAAAATTAATTCACCAGAACAATTTTATGGCTGATTCAGATCATTAAACTTGGAGGCAGATTCAGGCAACATTTGTATTAATACAAATCTGTTTAACACGAACAGTTTTTAGCCCAGAATTAAAACATTGGCATATGTAAACTCTGTATCTATCATAGCATGCCATGAATTAAAAAAAATACTGATGTTTAATTTCCGTTAAGCATCTGAGGCCTGTTTTGTCAAATACTGTAAATATCTGTCCTTTGTGCTGACAATACCAAGCACCATTTATTCATCTTTATGTTTCCTTTTTTATTTAAATGAACTTGAAAGGGCCAGACAATACTTAATCATGAGACTGGAATAAACCTTGTCCCATGCTGTCCCAGACAAAGGTCACTATGTTACCAATTCAGCTCTTAATAGCCTAAATGGTAAAACTACCAGCATGCCGATTCCACTGCACTTTCAGGAGCTTTATTTTAACCTTATTTTAACCCCCTAAAAATATTTGCCTCTGAATAATTACATGCCTCTGCTTAAATGGACAACTTTGACTATGGTCAGACAATTTTGCAACGAGAGGTAGCAAATTCAGAAAAGGCATAAAAAAAACTACAGAAATACATTTTCTGCTTATATATATAATCTTACATTTTAGTCTTCTCTCAAAGGGATGGTTAAACAAAAAAATAATAATTTTGTCATCACTTATCATCATGTCGTTAAAAACCAGTACGATAGTGGCTACAATTGCACGCAACCTAATAATCAGTTTTAATCTGATTTATAGTTTTAAAGGAATATATAAAATATAACATTTTAAAGTAATAGTTCACCCAAAGATTCTCTCATAATTCACTTACCCTGATGCCATCCTAGTTGTGTATGACTGTCTTTCTTCAGCAGAACACAAATTAAGATTAATGGAAAATGTTGAAGCTCTGTTGGTCATTAAGTAAACTGGTACCATCAGGCTGCTGGCTATTTGACAGTCCAAAAGGCATATTTAGGCAGCATAAAAGTAATCTATACAACTCCAGTCGATCAATTACTGTTTTCTCAAAGAATAGGCTCGTGTAAGAAACAAATCGATAATGAAAACTGTATTAACTTAAAAAAAAAATAGCTTCCTGCCAGCAATTGGCACATCAGTGATGTAAGCGTTATTGCGCATTCACGCGAGAAGTCGGAAGCGCGTGCTTTGTACACAACAGAGGATCGAACATCACATGAGAGTTAGTTCATTTCAAACAGCATCCAGCGCTGGACGGAAGCAACTATTTAAAATTCAATACGTTTTAATTATCAATTTGTTTTACACCAACCTATCGATTTGCTTCAGAAGACATTAATTGATCGACTGGAGTCGTGAGGATTACTTTAATGCTGCCTAAATATGCCTTTTGGACCGTCAAATAGGCAGCAGCCTGATTGCACCTGTTTACTTAAATTTTAAGGACCTACAGTGCTTCAACATTTTTCTAAAAACCTTAATTTGTGTTCTGGTGGAGAAAGACTGTCATACACATCTGTAATGGAGTGGTGGTGGCATAGTGGGCTAAAGCACATATCTGTTAATCAGAAGGCTGGTGGTTCGATCCCCACAGCCACCACCATTGTGTCCTTGAGCAAGGCACTTAACTCCAGGTTGCTCCGGGCAGATTGTCCCTGTAATAAATGTACTGTAAGTTGCTTTAGATAAATAAAAAAAAATTGGATTTGTTTCAACTCAGTCGATTCAACTGAACTCGATCCAAATTAAATTTCCATCTGATTGAAAGGTGTGGTGTAGACCTTAATAATCTGTTAAAATGGATATTAGCCATGTAAACCTTTAAATCTGACCACTTTCTCAAAACACTTTTTTTTTTCAAAACACCTTGTGCACATGCACAGTGCAGTGAACAATGTTTTTATGAATTCCAAATTTATTGGAAATTACACAATACTCGCCACAGGAACCTAATTTATACAAAGCAATGGCAAAATGCATTATTAAGGGTATGGGGGCTCACGCTGTTAATTCTGCATGGAACATATATTCTTGCATGACATCCCATAAAGCCAAAACATTTTGTGTCGTTCTAAAAATTTGCATCTATTCCACATCTGTAAACTCCTTAAGGACAACTCACTTCTGCAATCTTTACATCATAATCTTATCCAGAGATTCCTAGTTACTGGATGAGGAATGGGCATGAGGCTAACATGATTAAGCCAGACAGAATTTTGGGATGCTTCTAATTCTCTTCGTTTGCCGATATATTTTTCCAAAGTTTAACCACTAACCCAAACTGCAAACCTAAACATGACTTTAAGGAAAGTAACTTTCATGGAAGAACACTTCAGGGTGAGACGAAGGAAGCATTACAATTCATTGAGAAAGATTAGTAATTTGTATTACATAAATAATATGGAATAAGTAACCAAATTTGTTCACTGACATTTTTTGTCTTAAAGTATTGTTCAAGGAAGCTAAAAAGATGTGAGTTTAAATTGAATGCCAGTATTGTATTAATATGGAATTCAGTTTGTTGATTATGTTTGTTGGTTGATCTCTATATCGGAATAAATGTCATACCTTTTCATATGAGCAAAGTATGATTACGCCATCTCGTATGAATCATTACGAGGTGTCATGAGACTGTTGTGAGAGCTGCTTAGTCTGTTCCTCTCACAAATCTATCGTATGGCTTTAGAGGACTTGGAATTTAGTGTGTAGGTCATGAGTTTTGTTTTTTCTATTAAAGCTTGACAGCGCATTGGTCATTGTTTGCTTTCATTGTATGAAAAGCTTTTTTTTTTATTTGTATTTCACAGAACAAAATACAGTTTTGAAATGACACTAGGGTGAGTAAATAATGTGGGTATTTAAAAATTTTTGACTGACCTATTCCTTTAACTAATGCAAGTCTGTTTTCATCTTTACACCCATTCTTTAGAAACAGGCAGAAGTAAGGGAAAAGCCAATGTTATGTTTGTTGATGTTTGTCTGCCTCACCAATAATGGCACACAAACTGAGCGTGTAATTAAATTTCCCAGCCTGACTGTAAATAACTAATTGGCTCAAAGCTCAATTGGCTGATAAATGACAAACTGAGTGATGCATGCCATAAGAAAATACCTAACCATACAAAACTTGCTTTAAACCATCTGACTTGAATGACAGATATAAAATTTTGGGTAAGACAGGAATGCTAAGCTCTCTTTGACCATGTATGGCTTTTCCATCTCATATCATACTAAAGTTTGAGTCAAGAAGTAGTAAATCCAATGTAGCCATCAGGCAAAAAGGATTAGAAATAAAAATTAATTGTCTTTGACTTACATTCCAAACCATACTGGCTTGGCTACAGACGTGGCCTTTTAAATGATGTTTTAAGTTCAACCACAAGAGTTAAATATTAAAAACAACATCAGAGCTAGATCATATTTTATATGTGACATGGAAAAAGAGACTTTTAAAATATTGCAAGTCAGATCTTGGATGTTTTGACTTGATCATGTCAGTGTTGTGAGATCTGTTTATTGCTTCTGCTCAAGTATGGCTACTTTGGGATGTTGTAATCCCCCACCCTCCCTCCTTTTAACACTCTCAAAGCTCAAAGCACAAACTTCCAGCCCCTATATATTAACAGTGGAAAATATCCGACCCTTGGCAGGCACATCACACTTCAAAACAGTCTAAATCACTGAGCACTCTAATTAGGGCCAACCACAATGGAGCCAGCGGTGGCAGGCGGCTACCGGAGAGTGCGTGGTGGCTTACCCGCCAGCGCCCCTGCCAGCAAAAGCCTGCCAGGTCCCACTCGCCCCTCCTTGTCAGTCAAAGCTGCCTTGGTGTGTGCGTAGCAGGGCAAGTAGATGGCTGAGAAAGGGATGTCTCTCAGGAAACAGGCATTTGCACCCTGTGGGGAGGAAGATGGACATGCTATCTCAAAATTAACCTGAGGATTTCTCCGAAAATTATTCTATTTTGCATTTTTGTAATGTAAAAATACTCACGCTCCATATTTTGAAAATGTTTTGTACAAAGGAGTTAACACGGTCAATGTAACAAATTTGCTCATTTGATTAGTGACCTAGAAATAGTGTAGAATCTATGTAAATGATTCACATTTTTCCAAAGCCTAAAACTTCCTATATATTTTAAAGTTTATAGTAGAGTTGGAATCCAATATTCTCAATGTGGACGCTGTATCTTGTAGAGTTTCCCTGTATAAAACACATTTTGGAGTGTTTTAGTTCACAAACCACAGAAGCATTGTACTTATGTGAGGTATTCTGGGAGTTTGGTTTATGGTGTGTTAACGTCAGCCCTTTGGAATAAGTCTAAGTGTGTGTGTTTGCGTGGTTTACGAGGACTTTTAGGTTACAAACTGGTAATTACAAGGGTATTATGCTATAAATGTGGTTTATGAGGACATTTCTAGGTTCCCCATAATTCAAAGCGCTTAAAAAACATAACCATATTTTATTGAAAATGTAAAAATGCAGAAAGTTTTTTTGTGAGGTTTAGGGTTAGGGGATAGAATCTATAGTTCATACTGTATAAAAATCATTATGTCTATGGAGAGTCCTCATAAGGATAGCTGCACCAACATATGTGTGTGTGTGTTTGTTTCCAAGCCTGCTTTGTGATTTTCTGACTTGTCACTTCAAAGAAATTCTGAAATATCTCAGAGTGTTTCACCATGTCTTTTTTCTTGGATGGAAAATGGAAGAGAAGCAGCAGCGCAAGATGCGCCACAAACTACTGCAGTGTCTGTCACCGTAAACAAAGCTATCCCTTCAACAAGATTCAGTTTCATCGTCTCCAGTGTACTGGCGAGCCGTCAGCAGGGAAGAAACAGAGATTTTCCTCTCAGCAGAACACTTTAAAGCCTGGCTAAAGTGCGCTTTAGACAGGCTTCATTAAACTCGCAAGGTTAATCTCCAGCGTGTACACAGGTTGCACAGATAGCCAAGGTATCTCTTTCCTGAAGCGATCTTTGTGTACCTCTGCCATTGGCCAAGCCAGACTGCCTGCTTCAAAACCAGATAAAAATTGGCCCTGCTTCCAAAAGGACAGGCTTGGCTCATCTGCTTTTGGCAAGCCCAGAGTGCCGGAGGTGAGGGCTGTGTTAATGCAGCTCACGGACTGCTGATGCAGATGGAAGGAAAGTTGCAACATCTGGATTTTGCACAACTTTTATGCATGATAAAAGCACAACATGGTAGGTTCACAGGTGTGTGTGTGTGTGTGTGTGTGTGTGTGTGTGTGCATTATGGTTGCCTGCCTGTACAATGGAGTTTACACTGCAGCAGAGAACATTGCAAATCCAATGATTTCAATGGGAATGGTGCATTGCAAAAATGGGAGGAGACAGGGAAAAAGTAAGGGAAAAAGAAAACACAAGGTTTTGCGAAAATAATGCTCCGTAATGTGACCAGAAGTTGAGAAAATGTAAAACTTTTACTGCATCACACTCTGATGTAGGCATCTCTTGACCAATGAAAATTTAAGAGAGTTCGGTTCAGTTATAAGAAAACCAATTTGCTGTATGCCCACTTGATTTGTAACTCACATTCCACATCCTCAGAGCAAACATTCTTGTGAATCACCCCGAAACTAACAAGGGCTGACAGAAACTATGAGTCTGTTCCAAAACCTAGTTATCTGCCTCCAGAGGCAACATTTTAAGGCATATACGTGCTCCTGATGCAAAGGCAATTACAAATGGTAGGTAACTTTATTATGCTGTCTCCTATGATACCTCATTTTGGCCAAATTTGGGATGTATCCTTCACCAGGAAGGCAATCTTAGAATGTACTGTAAAAAGCTTGGTGGAAAAAAAGAACAAAGCAAGATTTTTGTTTATAAATATACCAACATGTTCAATACTTAATAATAGATCATGAAAGAGTGGTGGTGGCGTAGTGGGCTAAAGCACATAACGGTTAATAAGAAGGTCACTGGTTCGATCCCCATGGCCACCACCATTGTGCAAGGCACTTAACTCCAGGTTGCTCCAGGGGCATTGTCCCTGTAATAAGTGCACCGTAAGTCGCTTTGGATAAAAGCGTCTGCCAAATGCATACATGTAATGTAATAGAAATCTGACTATTTTACCCAAAATGTGTGTGGGCCATGTATAATATTTAGTCTATGCTTATTAGAGTATCACGTCGTTCCTGTTCGTGGAACGTCAGGAACGCCACCAGGCGTCGCCTATATTTAAATCAATTGCTAACTTATGAGGCAATCTCAGTTAGGAGGCTGCATATATAGGCAGGAGGCAAAGAGATAGCTCACAAGGTTTTGGAACAGAGAGACCTATAAAACCCTGTACTTTTTGTATTTATTTTTTCGCGCCTTTGAATTTGAAAAAGGAGCAACATGCACTTTCATTCTCACATCCTGTCCACTCACACATTTGTCAAGAAATCACTGCACAGCAAAAAACAGCAAAGACCACTGATGCTAACATATTGTGTGTCATTTTCATAAGGTAAACCCTGACCAACCGACTTGCTGACTCCATTTCTAGGCAACTAGTCGACTAGTAGAGTAGAAAAGTCTTGCAAGCCCTAGTGTGGATATGATATCAAGCATGCATGAGTGTGCGTGCGTGTGTGTGTGTGTGTGCGCTCTACCTCTTTATTTTGGAGCACGGGCAGGGAGTGGTGGTAGTGTAGGCCCTGCAGCGGCAGAAGGGGAGAGGCGGGGTAATTAGGCTGACAAAGACAGCTCTGTGCCTGGGCCGGACCATGAGGAGCCAGGCCGTCTGAGAGAAGCAGGCTGCAGCGCGTCTCCTGCACTCAAAGCACATTGTCTGTGCAGCACAGGAGAGACACAGACAGAGGGGAGGCACCGGATTCAACATTCTTACACACACAGACTGTTGTGTGCCGTAGCGAACCACCCCCCCCCCCCATGACTCTAAAATAAAAAGCTCCTTTCCCACGAAAAGCTGACAGGTGAGCCATAGAGACTTACCTGCTTCAGCCAGACAACAGAAGTGCACATTTTATTCTGTGATCAGTCATCTGATTTACTGATTAATCAAGTACATTCTACTGTAATCTTGTGACATTGAAATTTTACTTAAGGTATTGATACTTAAACAATTTCAGACATTAAAGAGCAGGATTTAATTAAGAATAAAGCAAAAACAAAAAAAAGTGATAATTACAAAATTGAGCCTTAGTGTTGGAGCCAAGGCTTAGCGGTTAACACATCTGCTGTGACATATTGAGTCATGGTGCTCCTGTGGACAAAGTTAGTTCAAATCAGCTTGTGTCATAAATATACACTATATTGAACATCTTTAGGATGAATTGGAAAACCGACTGCGAGTTGGCCCAACATCGGTGCCTGACCTCACTGATGCTCAGAAAGCGAAGAAATCCCTGCAGCCATGTTCCAACATCTAATGGAAAGCCTTTCCAGTGGAGTGAAAGCTGTTTTAGCAGCAAAAAGAGGAGCAACATATTATTGCCCATAGTTTTGAATTTAAATGTTCAACAACCACATGGATGTGGTGTTCAGGTGTTCACATACTTTTGGACATGTAGTGTTATGAGATACGTTGAAAAATAATTTTTGCATATGAATCATTTCCTAAAGACTTTTTGTTCAGGAACTACAAAAGCATATTAATACTGTGTGGCATTCTGGTGTGTAGTCAAGCCAACATTGAGCCATGATGGTGGACAATGTGAGTTTTATTCCAGCTTATCCAATCTGTCTATTATATGGATGGGCGAAATGCAAGAAATATGTTAATGAAATTTATATTTTAAAAAATTGCGATATCCGATTACATTGTCAACTCCCCAGCCAAGGGATCAGTGAATATTCCTACTTTATTGATTTTGCTTAAAAAATTATATTAATCTGTTGAAAAAAAAACTTAAACCAAAAGATATTTCTAAATTCAAATTGTACTTCAAATAAAAATAAAAGCAATTAAAATAACAAAGTGGTCAAAAAATGGTCACCCATTTGCCATGACGCAAGTATCCATCTACGACAACAAGTGGAAAATTAAGATCTAAAGACAATTATACATGTAAACAATAATAATAATGATGATAATAATAATAATAATTTCAAGGTGAATGTGTTTTTGTATTATTTTATGATTTAATCACACAAGAATATGCCATATTTAAAGTGAATCTACAGAGTTTACAATGCATGTAAAGCGCAAACTGCTCTGTGGCAATAAAGCAAACTAAACTGCAAGCACCTCCTGAGATAGTCTGAGGTTATTTGCAGCATTCTCATTGACGACATTTTTCTTGCACACAGTTTTCAGGTAACTCTTTACATGTGCATTTTCCACGAGACACGCTCAGGCTGCATGCCTTTAAACAAACAGTGAATCAGACATGAGAATCAATGGCTTTTCTTTCATCTGTTCTTCAAAATATAATAAAGTGTATTTCTTCAAGAACAAGTCTTCAAAGGGGCCTGGGTAGCTCAGCGAGTAAAGACGCTGACTACCACTCCTAGAGTCACAAGTTCGAATCCAGGGTGCTGAGTGACTCCAGCCAGGTCTCTTAAGTAACCAAATTGGCCCAGTTGCTAAGGAGGGTAGATTCACATGGGGTAACCTCCTCGTGGTCGCAATAATTTGGTTCGCTCTCGGTGGGGCGCATGGTGAATTGTGTGTGGATGAAGCGGAGAATAGCATGAAGCCTCCACGCGTGATATGTCTCCACGGTAACCCACTCAACAAGCCACATGATAAGAGGTATGGATTGATGGTTACAGAAACGGAGGCAACTGAGATTTGTCCTCCGACACCCGGATTGAGGCGAGTCACTATGCCATCACAAGGATTTACAGCGCATTGGGAATTGGGCATTCCAAATTGGGGAGATAAAGGGGAGAAAAAAGAACAAGTTTTCAAGTCTTTGTTTCTAACAGCATTACTTGTCATGTCCCATTCCCAGACATCTTACAGTTAGTCCGCCACAATGGTGGTAGATAAGAAAAATTGCCCGCAATGTGCATGAATAGCCTAACCACATTTTGCGGGTGCTAATTTTATAACCTCTGCTGCTATTTAATATAATTGGTGACTTCGCAGTGCTATAGTTTTGTCATTTCCCAATGTTGTCGACCATTGTCTGTCAATGAGTGTCACAACTGGCATCAGGATATTTGTCAGATATCATCAATGTCCGATTATATCATCCTATCACCCAGACCTACTTTAGTATCATTATGAATGGGCCAAAAAAAACTTTTTTTATTTAAACAAAATATGTATTTAAAACGCATGGAACAATCCTTAATGTCTAAATTTAATTAGCACCAAACAAAACACCTACACCAAGGTAAATATGGAAAGATCTCTCCAGCTGTACATAAAACGTCAGATAGCACGGCCACTCGATGAGCTACGACCTAACAATCCCCACAATGTTGTTTGCACCAAAACACTCGCTCTCCACAACCTCCTACGCTCCAAGCCTCAGGAATGCAGCTCTGCATCCCACTCAGATGCATTGAGCAGCAGCAGTCTAATGTGAGACGTTCCCCTGCAGTGCTGCTGAACCTCATGGGGATACACAGGACACAAAAGCAGCACTCAGGGAGCCGCGGCGCATTCATTGTTCTGAGAGTCTGTGCTACCTTGTCCGATTACTACACAAGTCAGCAGGGGTGGCTTGAGGCCTGATGGTGTGTGTCTATGTGGGTGGGTGTGTATTAGTCTTGCTGGTACAGTGGAAGAGTGTGGAGCATGACAGAAGCACTGTGGGCTATAAGAGGGAAGTGCAGGGAGTGAAGCCACAGGTGGGAGGCGCTAGAGAGCTGAAGATGCTAGCCTGGGCCTTAAGTGTGGTATGAGAAGGGTCAAAATCTATTTTGTATTGCTATTTAATGAGACATTACATTTCCAAACTCTTATGAAATTTAAATGACACCTTCTAAACAGATTTTGGCTGCTTGGTGGTTAGCGACAATGTCAAGAGATGTAAAGCTATAGATTGAATGAAAGAATGAGACTGAATCCCAATTTGCATACTATAAATTCTTAAATTGTTTATTATATTTGGATAAGTGCATCCGCAACCAAATATGCGCATATGACATACTCACCAATACATACGTCAAACTTCCCCACAACCTCTTGCATGGAAGAAGTTTGTGATGGATTTCTTTTGACTTTTTAGATTTATAAATGTAATATGTATTAACTTAAAAGCTGTATGTGACAAGTATGTGCCATACCATCTTAAACACTCTTATATGGGTAGTTGACATAAAATACTTTTGTGAATTTGACATGTCCTGCGGTGTAACATGCTATATTCCATCTAAAACTATTTTCAACACATAAATTGAGACACTACATGCAATACTTGTACTTTTAGAAGTTTATTCACAGTGTTGGATAAGTTTACAAAAAAGTAATTCACTGGAAATAGATTACTACTAATAATTACTGACTTTACTGATTACTTCATCGAAAAAGTAATTATATTATTAATTAATATAAATGACTTTCAATTACTCTTTTTGGGGGTGTACACCGTTCAGTTGTCACAGAAACGCAAACAGATCACTAACATAATTCATGTTTTAAAAGTATTCAACACAAATATTATTTTACAAATATGTGCAACCCAAGTAATGTACTTAAAGAAATAATTAAATGTTAACAACTGTAATCTGATCACAAAAATTTTAAATGCAATGCATTTCACTACTTTTTGTATTACATTTTTTTTATTTGATTATCAGTAACTAAAAACTTTTTAATCAGATTACACCCAAAACTGATTATTTGTCACTTCACAGGCCGATTTAAAATGAGCTAATGTAGTCAAAAAGATGTTTAAAAATTGTGAAATGTGTTGATAGTATGTTCTTTCCCATCAGCAACCAAGTTTGTAATTGAAGTATGTGAACTGGGATTCAATTGCTATTTTGAGTAAGTGAGGCCTACCTTGTACAGGCCGAAGAAGCCCAGGTCATGGATGACAGAGAATGCACTGATGCGTGGCCCTGTGGTGATCTCTCCTGCCACCTGCAGCCGGATCTTCACAATCTCCAGGGGGTTTGTGAAGATTACCTGAGATCCACCAGCCTGAGGACCCAAAACACACCATATATTGTAGGTCCTCACAAAGCTTCACTAACATTTATGTTTTTAATAGAGGAGGAATGACGAACAGAGTCTACAAAAAGCATGTGCAGATCATCTGAGGTATCAAGTCAAATGTAACCTTTGTAAATATGAGGGAATGTATAACGGAGACTTAAAAAAAAACGAAAAGAGGAAGGTAATGTGATATTATAAAAGGACAATGGTTTACATTTGGTCCTGAGAGACTTGATTGTCACTCTTTGTTGGAGGAGGAGAAAGAGGAGGTTATCCCTGCCTAAGACAGACAGTGCCTGATACATCACACAGAATCCAGGCCCCTGGGGGCCTCTCAAAAAACAACCTCATGACTCCAACCTTGTACTTGTGAGATAAAAAGCATGTGCAGGTTAGAACAGGTTACTCTGAGCTCTTTGAAAATTTTCGGCTTTAACTTGACAGCATCTGAGGCAACAACAGATGCATTTAAATGTGTCTCGCCAAAGAGGCTGGCTACTCGCCGCCTCCGTGCCCTATCTTCCCCGTTGCTCCTAGTTACTGAGGCTGCACGCAGAAAAACAGAGTGGTGTAATTAGATGGAAATCAGTTTCCATGGATTTCTTCAGCCCTACTTTTGAACACATAAGGGCCTTACTGTTTATTTGTTGTTAATTTACTTCCTCCATTCTTCCAGAGATATTAATGTAGGCTTGTGTGCAAGGCTGTCTTATGGGAATTTGGTAAATGAGTCTCAATTTTGCAGATTTAAAAATCCCATTGAGTAAGCGATACCATATTTAAAAATAAAAGATCAGAATCTTTTCATTGAAGGTGCACTTTAAATAGGACTGAAAAGAACAACCCATACTTCCCTTCCAGAGGAAATTACAGCACAGACATGCAGTAAGGGCTGCCTACCTTTTTAGAGCTCAAAGCTACGACTTAATAGTTATTTATGTGGAAAGTAATCTTTTATGGTTAATTATGGCATAGGGCCCAAGTGCAATCTGTTTCAAACTTGTTTTGGCAAGGAACAATGCACTAAGGAGAGGGCCAGGTTTTTAGTCGCATTAATTAGGTACTAATTGGATATTTAAAAAGGTTTTCAAAAAGAACAAACAACAAGCAAACAAGAACAGCAGTTAGAGGGACACAACATTTCAATCACCTCTGACAAGAAGGCAGTTTAAAGAGCGGGAAATGCGATTTGTGTGCAAAGTGAGCCAATATCGGCTCGATAATTCGGTGGTAATTACAAGGCAAGGTAATCCCCAGAGGCACTGAGAGCTGTCTAATGTAGTGTGTGCGTGTGTATGTGTTTGGAGTGACGATACATAATACACGCTCTACTGGCGAGATGAGCGCAACTGAACTAGACTTAAGGACAAATACTTAAACGCACGCATATCCAAGCACCACAAATGTACACAAAACACTGCAGTCTTCTAAAAACAATAGCTCAGCACCAGACGCAAACATTAGCCTCAGTTCATTAAAACTCGCTTGTGCATTCCTCGAATTAAATGGGGATTTCACAAGCGGGTTTTCACATAGAAATAAGGAGCACTGTGATAAAACAAGATTTGTAACAGACTAACAAACCGTTACAAAGGCTGAGAAACATTGGGTAGTCTAAATTACATAGCTTTACAACTTAAGCTGAAAATGAACAAAGCATCACTGTATGCGTGCCATGGTTTTCCACGCTGTCTATGGCATTTTACGTTGGCTAAGAGGGTATTTTGGGTAACCAAGCCCTCAAATGAAAGCCAGCAAAATCCAGATAAGAATCCAGCCAACTGCTCGGCCAGCAAAGCATGCTGTTCTTACCAAATGATGAACTCTTGGCAACTATTAATGGCCTAATTCAGAGGCAGCAAGATTAAAAAAATGTAAAACCTTAACAATTTTTAATCACAGCAGAGTTCCATAACCCTGACCTTCTCTTGCATTTTCCTTCTCATTCTTAAGTTTATTTTCCTCCAGTATTGGGGAAATTAATTTATACTGTAATCTGTTATCCTACAAGTAACACATAATTTAAGGAAGTTAAACTAACTACACAACAAAATGCTAACAAAACGCAGCTAACTCCACTACAGAATACTAACAAAATTAGCTAACTACACTTCAGAATGCTAACAAAAATTTGCTAACTACACAACAAAATGCTAACAAAATGCAGCTAACTCCACTACAGAATGCTAACAAAAAGTAGCTAAGTACACTTCAAAATGCTAAAAAAAACTAACTATACAACAAAATGCTAACAAAATGCAGCTAACTCCACTACAGAATGCTAACAAAAAGTAGCTAAGTACACTTCAAAATGCTAACAAAAATAACTAACTATACAACAAAATGCTAACAAAATGTAACTAACTCCACTTCAGAATGCTAACAAAAATGTAACTAACTCCACTTCAGAATGCTAACAAAAATGAGCTAACTACACTTCAGAATGCTAACAAAAATGAGCTAACTACACTTCAGAATGCTAACAAAAATGAGCTAACTACACTTCAGAATGCTTACAAAAATGAGCTAACTACACTTCAGACTGCTTACGAAAATGAGCTAACTACACTTCAGAATGCTAACAAAAATGAGCTAACTACACTACAAAATACTAGCAAAATGTAGCCAACTAAATTAAAGCTATTTTAGGCTTTAAAAGGTTTATATAAGCCAATTTTCTAGAAATGCTGAAATGTTTTGAAATTATTTTTGTTTTGTTTTTCTGTTGTGTTTGTTCTCTATTATGCTTCTATGAGCTTTGTAGTCTGGAAACTGGAAACCAGTTTATTACTGGAGAAGCTACACTATTTTGAAAACATGAACTACAGTCCTGATACTGAAAAATGTGTCATTAAAACGCATAGTGCACCTAAAAATGAAAAACTCTCATCCTTCACTCCCCCCAGGTTGTTCCAAGCATGTATTACAATGATTAACTTTCTTTCATTACTGGAACACAAAAGGATATGTCAGGCAGAATGTTAGCCTCAGTCACCATTAACTTTCATTGCATGGGGAAAAAATGCAATTGAGGAGGATAGCTGACTAAGGCACTCAGCCTAACAACTCATTTTGTGTTCCATGAAAGAAAAAAAAGAAATATAGGCTTAGAAAGAAATGAAGGTGAGTAAATGATGACAGAATTTTCATTTTTGGGTGAACTAGTCATTTAAGTTACTAGCATTGACGTTAGTTAGTTAGTCAGTCAGTCAGTCACTCACTCACTCCTCAACACTGCTCTCCTCTTCCTCTCTTCCCTCAGACAGGAACACTCATAGTGCACAAATCAGCAGTCTAGTCTTTTCCCTCTCAAACCAAATAAATAGATTTGATTTGCCACAGCTGCAGTGTCAATAAACATAGCTTTGAGTGAGCGGCGCGTGTGCAGGCGTGAGAAAGGCTGCGGATCCTGCCAGGCCAAACACCAGGGATTAGGCCGGGATGAAAGGAGCTGTCAGCTCGGAAAAACACATCTCCTAAGCACAAGCTGCCATTCTGAGCTGACTTCATATGCAACCTACCCGATGTTTCCGTGGCCATCTCTTTTCCAAATATCAGTGGGCCTAATATCAGCTCGCAGATCTTGTGGGATAAAGGTACTCATGTTGGAATAATCAAGACTTGCAATCATCAGAGTGTCTGTGACACATTTAATTGGAAACCCACAAGCAGTGGTGGACAGTAACGAAGTAAATGTAATTCGTTACTGTACTTAAGTAGCTTTTTTGCGTAGGCCTATCTGTACTTTACTGAAGTATTTACATTTGGGGAGACTTTTACTTTAACTCCACTACATTTCAAAGTCAAATATCTTACTTTTTACTCTACTACATTTTCAAATGTTTATTTATGAGTGGATAAAAACGTAACTGGTCAAACGAGCCACCAATCACAGTACAGCGCACGCGCTTTGTTTTGAACTTGCCTTGGCGGCATCTACTAAGCGCAAACCAGGGGTGCGTTTCCCAAAAGCATCGTTAGCCAACTTTGGTCGCAAGTTCCGTCGTTATCATCATACTTCAACGAGTCGGTGTTTCCCGAAACCATCGTTCCAACGAACATTCGCAAACAGCATCGCAGAGTTGTGTGGTTGGAACGACAGCTCTCGACCTGTGGTTAGAAGCAGAGTTTCTTGTTATTATAACATGTGGGCTTAATAAATTATTATCTTGAGCCAAATAAGCAAGATGACATTCAGTACAATCAGTATCTTTTATTTAGAAGACATACAAATGTCCTTTATGTCTTTTAGTTTGTCAATAGATTTAAAGCACCGTTTTTGAAGAGTGCGCATGTGTGAACGTGCTCTAGTGGGTAAGAACGAGCCTATGATTGAATCTGGAAATAAAGCAAATAACTGAGGAAAAATATGAGATAGTCCTCAGATGACATGTCCGTAATTTAGAGCAAAACATCTAGCATTAATTCGATCGCAAACAGATTCATTAAAAGTAGTTTTTACTCCACCACATGTGTGACATCATTAACCAACGTGGTTGAACAACCAATTTGCGACAATACGGTTTCGGGAAACAGTCGTGACTAGAAAGTTGATTTCTTCAACAGTGCATCGTACTACGGTAGTGGAGCAGAAAGTTACGTCGTTGTACGGGAAACGCACCCCAGAGCCGTTAAATATGAGAGTTGCGAATATAGACGGTTGCGATAGTGATCTCGCGCCGCGCGGTCACGTGATTCGTGTAGCTCTCAATAGTTCCAAACAAATTGCGTTGCCAATGATTTTAAGCGGGGCAGAGAGCAGCAGCAGCTATTATTGCAGCAATTATCGGTAAATATTGACACATAATGTACATTGCTTATTATGTTGACACTAAAATGACTTGCATATAATAGCATTTTTTTTCTGGGGAGTAGCAGAAACACTGCATTAATACGTTTTTGTGTTTAATTTTGGAGGGAAATTGGCTGCTCCCATAACATAGAATGAATATATATATATATATTCTATGTATGTGTGTGCGCGCGTGTGTGTGTGTATATATATATGTGTGTGCGTGTGTGTGTATATATATATATATATATATATATATATATTTAATGATGTTGTGCAGGTTTATGTGAATGTATCATAACATTAGGATGTTAATAATTATGACCTTAGACACTCGAGAAAAATATATACAGTAAATACTGTAAATGTATTATACCTTATGGGAACAGTCCCCTTCCCTCCAAAATTAAACACACAAAAAATGTATTCAATTCAAATATATATATATATATATATTTATATATATCTGACTAATTAATGTAATTTTATTAATAGATTGGTGTGCCAAGAGTGACATTAGTCTTCATGTAGACTGAGTTAAGCAAGAGTCTTGTGACAAATTATAATAGGACATTATGGCCATAAAAAATCATAGTACTTGGATACTTAAGTACATTTGAAGGCAAATACTTTTGTACTTTTACTCAAGTGAATGTTTAAAGGCAGCACTTCTACTTTTACTTGAGTAATATTTTACCTTGAGTATCTTTACTTTAACTCAAGTACATGGTATGTGTACTTCGTCCACCACTGCCCACAAGTGTAGAAATGAGGAGCGTAAAAGCATTTTAGTGATAGCTGTCAAATGAAAGAGGCTCTTTCATGGAGCGTTTCTTAGGGTCCCGGGCTTGGACAGACATAAAGAAGCAGGGTCAGGGTTTGACAGCTCACCAATCAAAAACTACACAGCTAGCAGATACAGGGTATGTCTGCTGCTCTTTCATACACAAAATGTGATCCTAGTCCCCGTGCTCTGTTTGGGGTTTTAAAGACCTCAGGGCCATTTTAATAGCTTTAAAAAATACCTTAACATCGCAGTATCAGGGAGACACTTTGTTGATACGTTCCTAATCTTATGAGAACTAATTAACTAATTATTTACCATAATTTAACTTCATAACATGTTTTAATCATTACATTACTTTTGTTTGGGGTCTCAGAGACCCCAGATATGAAACATTAAAGGGATAGTTCAACCTAAAAATGAAAACTTCGTTTTCTTTAAACCATTATAACCTTCTTTCTTTTGTGAAACAAGAAAGATTTTTTTTATTATTTATTTTTTATTTTTTTACAATTCTACAATGTGTTTTTGCCAAACAGAAACTGCATTAGTAAAAAAGTCACATTTTTGAAAAGTGCATGACTAATTTGTGTTAAAAATTAAGGATAAAGCTTTAATAATGCATGTTTAATGGGATTTGATTAGGTCAGAGGGACTTTTTAAAAGAATCTGAATGGAAAATAAGATGTTACTTTTGAATTACTAGCATTTACTTTACACGTACAGTAGTGTGCAAAAGTTTTAGGCACATAAGATGTTTCACAAAAATATTTGTCTTAAGATGGTTATTTACTGTATATCTTCAGCTTTAGCGTGTAAATAAGAAATATAAATGTAAGACTCCTAAACATTCCTTTTGCAAATAAAATAGAATAGAAGAACAGGGAGCCCTGCAACAAATGGCATGGCCTCTAACTGAACATCGAATCAGTCTGGGATTACATGAAGAGACAGAAGCAATTGAGACAGCTGAAATAGATAGAAGAACTGTGGTAAATTCTCCAAGAAGCTTGAAACATCCTACCAAGAAAAACTGTCCAGTTGTACCTAAGAGAATTGGTGTTGTTTTAAGGCAAAGGTGGTCACACCAAATATTGATTTAGCTTTTTTTATATTTTCTGGACTTTGCATGACATTAATTGATCAATGAAAACTATTTATGGCACTATTTTTGAAGACATCCCCACTATGCAACATTATTCACAAGTGAAAATTGTAAGATTTTCTTACTGCATGCTTGTGAGGGGCAGGTTGAGAACTTTCAGCAGTGGTGCCACAGACTTTGATTCAGAGGTGAGATAACAGAGGAGAAGTGTTTTGTACACGTTTTTAAACACGGATGGGGCTGAAGTACCCTTTAATCACATAACAAAAGGAGAGAAGTGTTCCCTCAGGACCAGGCTTACACCTCAAAGCCCACTGACACTAAACTCCTTTTGTCAGGATTTCCAAAGGCACTGCTACTATCCAATGTATGGATTATACATTCATGTATCAAAGCGGTAAGCGGTACTCACACATCCGCCAGCCAGGATTTCAGCAGCTAGAGGAACGGTGCTGTCTTTTTGCATTGCCTTTCCTCTCACAAAGTCGTTTACCTGTGAAAAAAATATAAGTTTGTACAACCCATCTGAGCTTAAACAGGACACACAGTGTCTAGGCCTGCACAGAATATGTGCCTGCAGAAATGAGTGGAATGCTCAGCATATTTTTACAGAAATCGAACATCCATTATTTAAACATTTTTACACTTCCTAATCCCCAAGTGTTTGTTTGTTAATATTTTGGCTAATTTGACGATGTTTTCCACTATCAACGAAGAGGAAAATTCACTTCAGTAAGATTTAACTGTGCCTGATAGTGACATTTGAACGCACTATCTGTGTTCTTTTATTTAATTCCCCATCTTGGAGGCCAGTTCTAAGTGCTAGGTTGTGGAGAATGCTACAGTCTACCTCAATCTGTCACTCCACCACTGCGATACAGGCACCTGAATCAGCTCTTTAAAATGAAGACAGCACGCTCATCTATACTGCACTTCTGGATAGATATGCCCAATTATAATGCTCTTCTCCATCATTTCATAATCATTTTATGAATTACTGCAACCATGATCAATAGAAAATGTACACAAACATCTATTACTCTAAATAAATTCTGTTTATCACCTGCTTTCCTCTGGCATTAATAATGGAACTTTAATTGCGTGATAGAGTGCTGAATTTTGTAAATAAAGTGCATAGAAAAGACTGACAATGACTAGACTATTTTAATGCATTGGATGCCAGGTTAAACTCGATTGCAGTTGGTTGGATAACAAAAACAAGTTTTGTGATAAAATACAGTGCGCAAAAATGGTGCAACTGTTTAGTGAATTCACTCCAAAATGTAGTAGGCTACTCACAGCTGTTAAACACAATTTCCATATTTAAATCCATTCAACAGATTATCCACCACAATAAAAATGTGAAACAATGTGCAGACTGCATATGGGCCTACTGATGTCCAATGCAAAAATGTGCACAGCTTTCACAAGGATCAAACAGAAAACATTTACTTCTTCTAAAGGCAAGAGACAAACAGAGGGTTGTATTTCTGAGGAGTTGAGAGGGCTTAGGTTTAAAGAGGCCACGCTGATGTGGTAAAGGCAGAGCACTTACTGTAAGCTTTATGGCTTTCTCGGGAGCCACGCCCAGAAGCTGCGGTACGAGGCCTATAATTAGAAAACAACTTGATTAAAAAAGACAGGGGGCGAGGGACGCACGACTACTGTAGCAGGCAGGATAAATTTCCTCAATATAAAATTCTGGAGAACTGCTTTCAATTCCCTATCATCCACACACACTAATGAATGCTATTGATGTGGAGTGTTTAAATATTGGAAACTTAACAGTGCTACAAACTCTTTTTTTTCCCTTTAAAAACAGGCCTAACCAAAGTTTACACAGCCCTCAATTACAACACAGATTTCTGGCTTATATCAAAATAAACTAAATAATCTGATTTAAAAGTGATGTCCCTCCCCCGGCAGTAACAAACTACTATACTGTAGTAATGTGGGTGTACCAGTCCAAATAGGCCACACAGCAAGATGAATACAAACATTTCCTGCATGCATGGCCTACGGACCAGATATGTGTTTGTATAAAAGGAGAAGAATAACAAAATGCTGTTCATTTTGCAAACGTAATCATCCATCATCACTCCGGTAAACAGTTATTGTTCTTGCATGCTGCTCATTTCTTTGTGGTTACCAGGATGGTGACATCATGAACTGTTGTCTCTAATATTTCTTTGTTTTTACTTGTTTGGTTTGCTGGAAAGTCAATAAACAATCTTCATCTGAGCTTAGATCATTCTAAAATAATACTAGATATGTGTATGTGTTACCATTCCTTGTTGTCTGTCCCGTGTTTTCCGCTTCACCGTTCATATTCCATGTCATGTTTTCCCTGTTGTCCGCCCCGAGTCTCACTGTCCTTGTGAAAAACTACACTTCCCACAATTCCCAGATCTTCTCACTGCCATTATTGTGTCATTGTTTGCACCTGTTTGTCGTTTGTGATCCTCCTGTGTCTGTGTATATAAACCCTGTGTGTTTTCCACTCCTTGTCTATCGTTGTATGTTGTCTTTTCATGCTCTGCTAATTCTCTGTCTTCGTTCGAGGTTTCCCTGACGTTTCATGTTCGTTCGAGGTCTCCTGTGGATGTCTAGTCATGTTCGTTCTGCCCTTTGTGGATATTTCCCCAACCTGTGTAGCTCCTTAGTGTTCTTCCATGTTTAATTTATTTTCCCATCGTGGACTTTTCTTTTGTTCCTGTGTTTGTTAATCTGTGTATGCTTGCAATAAAAACCGCATTTGGATCCACATCTCCCGTCTGCCTTCTCCTGACTTTCCACTGTCATAACAGTATGGTTCAACAAGTTAATGAAGAAGAGTGCATGAACTTGTCTGTGATTGCATGACATAACCAGCCAATGAACACAGCACTGAGGTCACAAGCTGAGATCATAGTACATTACATTTTAGTTAGCCAGAGGGGAACTTACCCCTCCGGCTAAGTTCCCCTCTGGCTAACATCATGAATATTAAGGTAATTTTTAGTTATCTATGTGTAGTACAAGTCTTGTTTTATCTAGGTAAACTGAGTAGATGTTGGGAGGCAATTTCATACACTAAAGGATTGTATATTACTGTAAGAATAATGATTGAGTGTCTTTAAAATCCATCCCAATTCACTGCTGAAGTGCACGTTGATGAAGTGTCCTTTTGGTGTGTTCTGATAGAGTCCTGGATAGAATCCTGGTAATTTAAATACATATAATTGTTTGATTTAAGGGCATTTTTGCTTGTTTATTTTTTATTTGTATTTATTTATTTATTTTACGATATGCAATTTTAGTGTTTGGTCACCATGACCAAAAAATAAATAGAACAAATGTATACAAGCCTGAAGCAAAACCAGCTGTGAACTACTAATACTGTTCTTTCTAAACAACTTTCTACTACACTACATTTTGTTGGTAGTTAAGGTTTTTACATTGTCAGTAAAAGGCCAGTCTTCTTATTTTAAAACAGCTTATCAGTAAACTATTTGGCCTTCTTAAAATTTTGTGCTTTTCTGCCATACAGGACCGATTTGGCCTGCTAACACAAGCACTGATTTTTTGTACCATCCCCCAGTTCTAATTGTGAACATGTGATGAAGATCTCAACCTCTCTTTTGTCAGTTCTATGATTGACAAATACCAGTAGTTAGTTCTCAATAGAGGTTGCATGCCAATTGCACCTTACAATCACAATTTGAATCTGTGACCTCACTGAATGCTTTAAAATCTCTAAAAGTAGAGCAGATCCTTATTATCTGAGCGGCACTGACTGTGTAGAGCATTCATGCACTTCATTGTTAACTTTCTGTGCTGGTATGTGCCCTTTCATGCTTTGCACATTGTCCCCTCAAGCAGCAATCTCTTTTAAAGCAGGTGAGGCCAGAGGGAAGATGACCTGCCCCTGGCTTTTATGAAAACGCTCTTTATCAATGTCGGTGATACCCTGATGGCCTGGACGAGCAGGTACTGACCTCTATAGAGGCCGAAGAAGCCCTCGTAGCCCTCAAAGCTGTTCTTGTACATCAGCTCGTCTATGAAGGAACATGAAGAATGCTGGTTCTGTATGCGGGTCTTCACTAGGTCGATGGGGTACGCAGCAGTGGCACCCACGGCTATCCAGAGAAAGGAAGATGTCACAGAAGAATTGTTTTTAAACACATGTAAGAGTAAGACGTGGAATAGCAAGGATATTAAAGGAGAAGTACACCAGAATATGATGGAGGGGGTTGCGCTGAAGGACAAAAAAAAGAAGTGTAGGGGAAAAAACGTCCTGATATTTCTGAAGAACACATCAGTCAATTATTATCTGACTACCTTGGGGTGGACACAAAGGGGATACAGCACCAACAGACTTAATTAAAAAGTGAGTCACCCTGCACTACCTCCTTATTACCTTGTCTCATCCTAGAGAGAACCAGTCTGGAGCCAAGTATAGGGCCAAGAACCACCTCCTTACATACACACACCGACACACACCCACCTCTGATCACTCAGAGGTGCAAAAGAATCCACGCAGGAGGTTTCCATGGTGCATAACCTCCTTTCCTCTTTAAACGGGAGAAGTAGAACCCTAAGAAGTCAATAGGGCAAGCTTTGTTTTTCGTTTTGTCCCTATCTCATGCAGAGGAGTGGTTGGTGGTGGTGCAGGCTCAGGTAAAGGGGTGTTGCACAGTGATCCTTGACTGACTCAACTCCAGCCACAGAGCCCAGGGTGAACCTGTACGCAGATTCAGCGGCCTGAATCATTACAGAGCGAGATATGTCCCCACCAGACTGCTGTTTACAGTGAGAGAGAGAAAGAGAACTGCACTAATGCTTTTCAACAATTTACAATAATCTATATAAAATACATTGTTTTAATCCGCACCGATTCCAAATCTGTTTCTACTTTCCCATTTACAATATTAAAGGAAAAATTCACCCATTTTATACCTGCCACATAGGGTTTGATGTCATGGAAGTCAGACTTGGTACAACACATTTTAATGTGCCAAGTTTGAATATAAGCATATATCAAAAAGGGATTTCACAGCTATGTCAGAGGGGAAGATTTTCAGTGGATAATGACTTACATTTTTGTCACACAAAGATATTGCATAGCTTCAGGAGACTTGGACTAAAATGTATGGACTACATTTATGCTGCCCGTATGTCCATTTTAGAGCTGGAAAGTTTAGGACTCCACTGACTTTGTATAGACAAAAACACCTCAGTCAAAATATCTCTGTTTGTGTTCTTCCAAAGAAAAAAGTAATGAAAGTTTGTGACTGTATGAGGGTGAGTAAATGATTAGAAAATATTCATTTTTGGGTGAACTTTGGGTGAAAGACTTGATTAAACCTATGGACTCATTTATGGTGCTTTTTCTTCCTTTTGGTTGGAAGTTTACATTCTCTTGTCAAAGTGTCCATTGGCTATATAGAAATGAGAGGCCTGAACATTCTTCTAAATGCCTTCTTTTTTTGTTACACAAAAATTTTGTATCATCCTACATCCTTAAATAACTAGAACTGCAACTTTCAGAGAAGTGTTAAGTCAGAAAAGCAGAAACCACAATCAAGTGGATACGATCAGTGCTCCAGCCATGGCTATAGCCTCACAGTTAAGAGAGCAAAAAAGAAAGCACCATTAGCTAGCCAGAACCATCCAAGCGTTCCATACTGCATTCCCCGACAGAGATACAGTCGCCCAGCCTGCCCGTCTCAGACCTGGAACAAGACCACCTGTTAGGAGCCGCCCGAATTGCCACAGGCTCACTGAGGGGTTAAGGGTGTGGGATGAACTGTGCTCGGGGGAGGCAGTGAGGGAGGGCTGGCCAGCAGCCCATAAGGCCAGACCACAGCCCAAAGAGTCTCATTGTGGTGGGACTGGTGTCTCTGTCCAGGGCCCCTGCTTTGTACGGCCCAGCATGAAGGAATAACTCAGCCCTCGATGTGTTTGGAGGCAGAACTTCGGATAAAATAAAGAGGGAATATCTAGGCAGAGACACACTTTCTTTCTTTTCCCTGTAGATTCTTCAAACCTTTCTGTCTGTTTTCATTTCCCTTCATCTCGCCATCAGAGGGTGATAACTTTCCTTGACTGTTGGGCTTGCATTTCATTTACAGCTTTTTATATGTGTGATCTTTGTGCCGATGACAGATTCTGATATTCTCTTCTTTCACTGTTCTGGTCAAAGAGAAAAGAAAGAGCCCAGCAGTAGCTGATGGAAAAATCCAGAGGAGCTGTAAATGATGAGCTGATCTGAAGCACTTACTGTAATTGAATACAGTATACACACAAACCCTACCATAAATTTGTCTACAAAGTGTCTATCATAATACAATCTACAACCTAGAAATTAATTTCTGCAATGATAATTCAAAACAATGGGAATGGGAATATACAAAGTATGCTAGCTCATCACCACAATGCAAGGGCCTTGTGGGTGGCTGCTAGGGCATTGCTAGTTTGCAAAATTCAAAGAGCCCACCACAAAGACCCAATTATGGTCCTTAAATATGGCTTGGATCACTCCTTCAAGTTAAGTCTATGGAATGTTTTTGCCCATTTTTGGTCCGCCAGCTAAAACATCATGAAACTGATCATTAAGACAATAAATAAAACACCTTTCCTCAACAACCCATACAAATTGAGATATCTGTAGCACAAACCGCTACACGCCCAAGTCTAATTTGTCATTTCCAGTTCATGTTGTTCCAAATTAATTTCTGCCCTCAGAGAACGTAAAAGGAGATATTAGGCAGTATGATAGTCTCAGGCTCCATTCACTTTCATTGCATCTTTTTCCAAAAAAGAGAGATGGGAAAAGAAATGGGGACTGGCCATTCTACCAAACATCTCCTTTGTATTCTTGGCTCTCAACGAAGGCGGTCGCATTTTCTCACCCTCTCCCTACCCTTATCTTCCCTGCTTTGCTCCTCTCGTCATATCTAGTCTACGGTCTTGTACTTGAGAGACTCTCTCAGCACTGCTCTTCGAACTAAGACATCATAGATTTGATCAACTGGTCACTCAACGCAATTGACACCATCTTCTCTATGAGAAGCTTGGGTTCGGGGGAACCTGTCTACCCTGATGGAACGTTCGCAGCTGGCTGCACGATGGACGCGTGGGAGAGGTGGCGGGTCGTGTGTCTGGCGGCTCTTTCCGTGGAGGACGTTGAAGATATCTACCTATTCAGTACCATGATAACAGGTCTTCTGCTGATTGGATTAGGCATTTCCCTGGTTTATCGAGGAGTTAAGAAGACGGTGACAGCTGTCCAAAGCCCCACAAGGCTGCCCGTCATGATTGAAGCAGTGGGCAGAGCTGTCTGCACTCAGACTGGGTCTATGAACCAAAATACGGATAACATCATGGAGAAGCTCACAGCTTTGCAAAGGCAAATGGATCATTTCAGAGACCAAAATGGACCAGGAGAATAGCCGTGTAAATTAGAATGCGGCTACTCTCCTTAAGACCAAACAATCCCAATCTAATCTGTTTCGGCCGCCCTCAAACAGCACTGGCCTTGGCCAAGGCCGCTGTTGGAACAACAACTCCCCCGGAAGAGCACTGCAGTGAGCCACTCTCGCGTTCCTTCCCCGACTCCCCAGACACCTGGTGATTGTTGACTATGTCTGGGACCTGATCAAGGTTGTCTCCATGGCAACTGGCTGTGTATCGCTATGACAACCCTGCGGACTGAGAGCCGCCACCTAGATTAGATGCTGGCATAGCGACTCTCCAGGCCTACACACACATGAACTCTTACACATATATACAGATATGCAATCATCCGCCCGATACCCTATCCCTCGCCTTCGCCGCTTTGTACCCCCAGTCTGACAGGCGGGTCTGTGACCAGCGCCGAACATGGCTGCAGGTCCGGATGGCTGCTTGCCTGTGCTGGGCCACCTCCACCCCCCAATCCCCTCCCCTGTTGCAAGTCTTGTTCATGTTGTAGAGTGTACTGATTATGTGCTAATGTTGCTGAGGAGTTTTTTTCCCTGTTCCCACACTGTACTTCTTAAGGAGCATAGTCTGGGGGCTGCCTTTTTTCTCCTCTCCTCTCCTCTCCTCATGTCATGCTGTATTTCTTTCTAATTCCCTGTCTTCCTGTCCTGTATACCCCCTTGTCATATGTATGTTTGTATGGACAGGTCGATGGCCAATTTCACTGGTTTACTATGTGACAATAAAGGACTACTACTATTCCACAGAAGAAAGAATTACCCTTGCTGCATTACTTGCTGCAAATTCACCACTCATTATTTACATGCAAATAAGCTTTGCGGCAAACATTTAGTTGTCACCATCAAAGGTTTTCTGCACATTCACCACTAAAGGTGAAGACCTGCAAACTTCTGGCAAACATTTGCGGAAAATCCCAAGCACATTTGCATTTGAAATTAATGAGTGTGAAATGTATGTCAAGTTTGCAGGAAATTTGTGGCAAGCTAGCAGCAAATTTGCAGCAAATTTGTCAGAGCATTCGATTTTTTGTAGGGGAAGTATTATGGGTTTGGAATGACATGCGGGAGAGTAAATGATGACAGAGTTTTAATTTTTGGGTGAACTGTCCCTTCAAAGTGAAGGTATTAAATTAATCCTTCACTTTAGGGATTCATAAGTAATAAAGATTCTTGCCTAAGAAAGCACAACTTACAATGATGAATAAGCAAGAAAAGATTACACTCAGGCATTCTGAAGCTAAACTTACCTGTCTTTGAATATCAGTAAGGTTGTAATGTAAGGCTCCCTCCTCAAGAGGTGCTATCTTCTCAGTGTCAACTAAACCAACGCGTCTGTAGGATCAAAACCACAGGCAAACATAATAAATCAGTTAAACAGATTCTAAACCTTTACAAAGTCTACTTTTCAAAACATAACATCTACAAGATGTTTGAGGTAGAGTGGCATAGTATGTCCTCAAAAGTAATAACCTCCAACATCTTGACTCAAAGAGAGTAGGGCGATTACAGTATTGCATTGCAAAGAAATAATAATGTCCAACAAACCAATTACTGATTAGCGATTGCAGAATATTTTACAACCCCACCCTGTACAGTCATGAGGCAGTTCAGTATCTGACTCTTAAGAAATGTTGTTGTGATGTCTCTGGTTTTAAAGCCACTGGGGCATGATTACACTGCTCTATACCTCATAGCAGGCATTTTGTAAATACACTTCCAAGATCATTACCATTCTGATAAAAACTATTCAACAGTTACAGGGGTGTAGAAACATGTGTGCCCACTACAATCTAATGCTGCAGAAAAGTTGGAACAAACTAGACCTTGTTCAAAACCTCTCGCTATACAATAATAGGAAGAGTCATTCCCCTTCTGTCACTCACTCAATGTTCCTTGGGAGCCTCGTGTACCTCTGAACTTGAGAAAAGGCCAATGAGAAATTGGCAGACAGAATTTGCATGTCCCACCCCCGGACATATGGGTATAAAGGGAAACAGGCCTGTGTCTGTCAGTCAGATTTTTTCTTCGCAGCCGAGCGGTTGTGCACCAGCAAGCCGAGTCTTGCTACTGTTCCACTCACCTCTGTTGGCAGAGCACTGCTGTTGGATCTACGGCGCATTTCCAGGGGCGTTCTCTCTCTCTGCACACTGTGCTGTCCACGCCCCTGGACGCTTCCTGGATGCGGTCGATTTCTCTCCGCTTCTGACGGTCAGAGCTGCCTTGCGGATCACACGCAGGCAGCGTTTTATGAATGGTTCATGTTCTCTGTGCGAGAACATAGCAATGGCAATGTTGCGGTCGCGGCTTTCTTTCCTCACGAGAGAAAGCCACTTCAGCCACCGCCTGTGCCGCGCCTCCTTCCTATGGGATTGGGGCTGGCGATTTGGGGCATACAGCGGGCTGTATCCGAGTGAATCCGCGTGAAAGGGACGCTTTCTCAACAACCCGTCTCACAGCTTGGCCTCTTCTGCGACACCTTCAATGACTTCGCCCAGCAGTTTTTGCCGGTAAAGAGGCAGACGGAGGCTATATCCCACATCATGCCGTGGCGCCGCTCCAGCACAGCCCGCGCTCTATCTGCCTGCCATGGGCATCCCCCTGCGCCTAAACAACAGGCAGCTCTGCCTCAACCCGAGCCCAGCTCTCAGCACTAGCGGCGGGTAAGCACGACTTGATTATCAGGTTCTCTAGACACGCCGGAGGCTGAATTCTCCCCGACCAAGCCTGTTCCCCTCCTGGTCCTCTCGGGCCTTCAGAGACCCCTTCGAGCTGCTTGACTCAGTTGAGCTCAAGGCCCTCTCCTTGAAGACGGCCCTCCTGATAGAACTAGCTTCCATCAAGAGCGTTCTCTGTCAGCGACACTTGACTAGAGATCGGTCTGGCACATTCTCACGTTATCCTGAGACCGCGACCATGCTACATGCCCAAGGTTCCTACAACCCCCTTCAGGGACAAGGTCGTGAATCTGCAAGCAATCTTCCCCGGGAGGCAGACCCAGCCTTTTCTTGTGTCAGGTACGTGCTTTCCATATCTATTTGGACCGCACGCAGAGCTCTAGTTTTTCTGAGCAGCTCTTTGTCTGCTTCGGCGGACGGTGGAAACGGAACGCTGTCTCCAAACTGAGGCTGCCCACTGGGTCGTCGACGCAATTTCCTTGGCCTTCCAGACTCAGGCCATGCCCGCCCCCTTGCGGGTTCGAACACACTCAACGAGAAGTGTGGCTTCCTCGAAGGCACTGGCTAAAGGCACCTCCCTAAGCAGACATCTGCAGAGCAGCGGGCTGGGAAAAACCTTTTCCACAATCTACAATCTCAGGGTTGAGTCAGTCTCATCTTGTGTTCTGTCAGGTCTGAGCCACCGGGTGTTCCGCTTAAACCTAGCGCCCTTTACCAAGTTGATACAGTGCGCGTTCTCTCCCATTTTAGCCATTAAACGTCGCCTCCTGGATGTTCTTCCTCCCTAGCCTTCTGGCCTGCGAATTCAGTGGAGGAATTTGCGAGCCACAAGTGCTCTGTACTGGGGTAGGGCTCCACAGGCTTGATTCCCTCCACAGGCAATTCCCATAGCGTTAAGATAGCCCCAGCCGCTTTACACTCTATGCGATAAACATAGAGAGAGAAAAGGCCACGGCTGCCGGGCTCGCTCCCATGCTGGTCATGTAGCACCTGTTCCCCCCTCAGGGGTGCTGGGAACCTAAGGTCTGTATATGACACCTTTTATGGGGGCATTGGGGAGGCCGATACAGTTGCCGAAGCATTCGGGCCCTCACGGCCAGACTGTGTAACAGCTTCTTCCCCCAAGCCATCAGACTCCTCAATACTCAGAGACTGGTTTGACACACACACACACACACACGTGTCCTGAGTCGCACTTTAAATTACTGTCACTTTATAACTGTCTGCTACCTCAATAACTGCTATGTGCATAGAACACTATCTCATAGTATGTTATGTGTACGTTTTTAGAAACTGTCATCTTTTTGCACTACTGTGTACTGGTCGGCGCTGCACTGTCTATTGTCCTGTTCATTGTCAGTAATTTGTTGTACTGTCCCGTACTTTGCACATGTTTGCACGTGCACTTTATATAGGTATATATATAGGTATTTTATATAGGTATTTTATTTCGTTGTGTTGTCTCATGTGGTAATGTGTTTGGTCCTTTGTTGTTTTTATGTAGCACCATGGTCCTGGAGGAACGTTGTCTCATTTTGCTGTGTACTGTACTAACTGTATATGGTTGAAACGACAATAAAAACTACTTGACTTGCTTCTAGCACGCAGCAGCCTGCTTGCACCTGTGTCAGCAGTAAACGTAACACGGTCTAGTGCATGGCGCTTTTGAACGGGACCCCTTGTGTCACTTCATTTGACACAAAGTCAAGTGAGTGACACAAGAAGAACGCCACGGTTACTGTTGTAACCTCCGTTCCCTGAGAGAGGGAATGAGATGTTGTGTCCCTTCTGCCACGACACTGGACCTACCACTGTAAACTGCCCTCTCGGCTCAGCCAAGTCAGCCAGTTGGAACAGGATGTCCACTTCCATGAGGTTCACCTGGCCAAACCTCTGAGCAGCAATGATAAACTCTTCTGGAAAAGGAGGAAGAGAGAGGAACAGAAGGAAAGAGAGGGAAATGAATACAGTGTAAATTAATAATGAATTACTTTTTCATTCCTAAAAAAGTCATGAAATGTATAAATGTATAAATGTATAAAATGTATAAAATTCACCACAATAGATAATAAAATATCAAACCAAGTGGCATCTATGAACAATTGCCACAAGACCGTTTCTCAAAACTAACTTTACTTTTCTTGGCCATTTTTGCAGTTACTTTTAAAGGAATATTCCGGGTTCAGTAAACTCAATCGACAGTATTTGTAGCATAATCTTAATTACCACAAAACATTTTTTTAACTCTTCTATTCTTTGGAGGGAAAAAAAGCTCAAATCTAGCACTTATAATGGAAGTGAATGGGCCCAATCTGTTAACATTAAAATATTTTCTGTTTCAAAAGTATAGCCACAAGATGTATAAAATTGTGCTACTTAGTTGCCATGATGATGCCTAAACACCCATACAGATGAAAATAATACTAGTTGTAACAGAAGAAATAATAAGTACTTTTGCAAAATTAAATGTTTCAAATTTCTGCCTTTAACACCTCCAAAAACATGTCTCACCGTAATATGTTGGAATATATAATATGGAATATTGTTGTTCTTATGTCATATATTTGGGTCACGAGACAATGCCCACGTACCCGAATGAAGTGTGTCCGAAATCTATTCATACTACTTCTAAATACCCATAAATACTGTGCATACCTAAAAGATCGTACTGTTTGGCAGGCAGATTAATGTGTCCTTCATCAAATACAGTACATACTGTGACAGTATACGGTTTCGGACGCAGCAATGGAGACAATTCCACTTGTCCACACAGGTGTATTAGCAGAATAACCACAGGAATAACTCATTACAGTAAATACTGACATGTACGTGCACACTATAAGTCAATAGTTTAGATAGACTTGACTTAATTTATGTTTCTCATAATCTTAAAAATCTTGTGACCTAAAGGAGTATGCTTATCTACAGATTAGTCATGTAGACAAATAAACATTGTGCAGTATGAATTTCATTACACAACTAATATAAAAACAAATTTGAATTACAATTTAGTTGGACTGGATAGTTAAGGAAAAGCAGCCAACAACTGGCAAACATACGCAAACAACTCCTTCAATACTGTTTAAGACGCATCCCAGATGACACTGTGTTGGTTGAGAGAATGTGTTGAGTGAGCAGAGCGGTCATTTATTTTTATTTTTTTAAGGCAAAGGGTGAAAACCTTGAAGAAGCTAAAATATAAGATAGCTTTAATTTGTTTAAACATTTATGATCACAGCAATCTAAATCTTTATCAGTAATTCCCATACTTATATTTGTGTTATTTCATAGTTTTACATCTATTGTTTTATCATTTACAATACAATACATTTCTAGGGCTTTTTTTGTCTTGTCCTTTGGGTGAGACGTAAAAACCGAGGTCCTGACGCTCTGTGGTTATTAAAAATCCCAGGACACTTCTCCATTTGGCCAATCCCAGTAGGGGTGTAACCCCGGGGTTCTGGCCAAATTCTCCCCATTGGCCCTTATCAATCATGGCTTCCTAATAATCCCCATCCATTAATTGGCTATATCACTCCACTCTCTCCTCTCCACTGATAGCTGGTATGTGGTGAGCGTACTGGCACACTGTATCTGCCGTCACCTCATCCTGTGGATGCTGCACACTGGTGGTGGTTGAGGAGAGTCCACTGTTCACTGTGTAAAGCGCTTTGAGTGTAGTGTCAGAAAAGCGCAATATAAATTTAACATTCGTTTAAAATAAATGCCACTTGGTTTAACGTTTTCTTTTGTTAAGTTTCCAAATGCTTTTAAGGACCACAGTATAAATCACCTTCAATCACTTTTCTATTAATTAACATTTATTTTACATAAACAAATCCCTACACCTTTGAGTAGAAAAAATGGTAAATCATTGAGTCTGGGTATGTTTTGGATATCAGTGGGTTGGGTAGGTTAAGTGTAGAGTGGTAATGAGCAGAATGAACACAGGCTGGTTCCCACTGCACTGGTATAGAGTGACTGCCCTGAAAAAGGCAGCAAGTGTTCTTACACAGAGCTCTATTGAATCAAGGCCAGCTCAACTTACCCTGGCCTTAAACATGCTGTGAAGTGTGAAGAACGCTCCAATCAAAGAACACGCAGGGCATCGGTCTCTTCAACTCTCTCCAAAAACAAACACTGGCTACCGTTATGTGTGATGAGCATGTCACCAAGATCATTTGCA
Source organism: Xyrauchen texanus (assembly GCF_025860055.1). NCBI lineage: Eukaryota > Metazoa > Chordata > Actinopteri > Cypriniformes > Catostomidae > Xyrauchen > Xyrauchen texanus. The sequence continues at coordinate 25,079,755 of NC_068285.1, read as the reverse complement.
GTGCCAAAAATCATCTGACTGATACTATATTTGATTCTGCAAGGTATGTTAAAGAAAAAGTACATCTGAAAGTAAGCCTTTTTCAATGCAATAGCTGCAATGAAATTCTGCTTAAGAATGTACAGGTCTGTTAGAGCCGTAGCTTTGTGGGTAATGTGCCAATATTTCATGCGGAAGCATAACGGGTGAACCAAGTTTGAGTTCAAGGTCCTTTCCCGGTCCCGTTTCCCCTACTCTCCCCTGTTGTTTCCTGTCTCCCTTTCCACTTTCCTATCTAATAAAGGTAAAAATACCAACGTTATAACTTAAAAAAAAAAGAATGAACAGATCATGACTTAAACTGAACCACATTTAAAGGCCCTTTTTTTCTATGTGCAGCTTGTTTGCACAGTGACGTGTTCGCCATTTTCCCCAGGTGCCGAATGTTGACTGTTTGCTATGACGAAACTAGGCCTTGCCGTACCGTTCAAACATACGGAACCAATCAGCTGAGGGTCAACTTCAGAAGTAGACATGGACATTTGCACGCACAGGTCCCAGTGGAGCCTGATGGCGGCCTGCAGCCTCTGTGGGATCAGCAGTGTTAAATGTAGCCTCCCCAACCCTGGCCCCGGTCTTCACAGGGCTGATAGCATCGCGGGCTGGGTGTGTTCAGCTGAGTGTGTGTCAAAAAGCTCCATTGCAGACAGACTATGAGGGCTGTATTACAGGTCAGCAGTTGGCCAGGGAGCCAGACCAGGAGATCAAGCTTTTAAGAGGGCTTTGTTTCAGAATCATATTCCCTGTTAGGATTTTTGACAGGTTTTTGAACTTATTTTTTGATCTGTGATGAGATAAAGACACTCAATACAGTAAACAAGCTTGTTAAATACAAAGTTTGACTGTAGGGAATAAAAATTGAGCAAAGGGCAAGAAACACCATTAGAATGTAACAGAAACATTTTTCATTTTGTGCAAGCTCTTATATTTAAAACCTTTACCAAGAAGGGGGGTAGATTACAGATACTATTGCAAATGAGTCCTATTCGATTTTTCGAATGAGTACATTTTTAATTTGGGGTGATTTATCCCTTTAAATGAAGATGGGTGCCCTTTAAGATTTTGGAATTCCTCAGCCCTTGTACTAGTTAATTAGGATACACCTGCAGTTTTTTTTTGTATGGTGGCAGACTGTTAGCTAAAATGCATTACAGTGCAGGGACTAGCTTTTTTCTTTTCTTTTTTTTTTTTTTTTACTTTATTAGGTCAATGTGTGTAAACAAAACTAAACTTGCTGCCCCTTCCAGCAAGTAGCACTCCATAGTCTAATTTGTCATATGTACTTTGCCAATATTTATATTTATGCCCTTCATTAACATGTATATTTAAATGTATGACTTCATGAACATGTATCCTATACAGGCTTAGGAAGTGCTCAGAGAGAGATCTCCAGCAAACTATTGTGGGTATGATTTCTATGTGAATTTTTGGGGCACATCCAGTCAGCCAAACCAGGAGAGGAAGGACAATGTCAAAACAAAACAGGACAAAAACAACCCATTACTAACCTTTAGTAACTTCCACAACTCTGCGGTTGCCTGCCAGGGTGGTGTAGATCTTTCTAATGAGCTCCATGTTGTTTAGCAGAGAGTTGAAGCCATTAAAGTAGGAAAAGCTGACCTGATGTGACGTTCTGCCACCGGCCGCCTGCAAAATTGGCAGACACACACACAGATATTTGCACGAAGACATCCTTTTATGAGGAACAGAGGTGATAAATAACTGAATATTCTATGGAGTGCCAAACATTCATCAAGCTGCAGTATGGCAACATCTTTAGCGCTTCCACCCCACAAAGCACTAAATAAATACATGTGTTTCACAGAGACGAACACTGGTAATTTTCAAGGGATTCAAGCTCGAGGGGCATTTTAATTAAGCTGTTTTATGAGAAGAGGGGCATATAAAATGTGGGAAACTAACATGAGTTAAATCTTTATATAGCATCTGACAGAATCATTCGCCACTTTTAGTGTAAAAACATCCTCAATGTCTTCATTCAGGTTGATGGGATAAGAAAATAAATATTAAGCAGATCCTAATCTCAGAATTTTTTATTTGTATTTGTTAACTGCAGAGACAGGCCATACTCTAGTTTGGCTGAAAGAGAGCTTGCACAGTTGTTTTCAGGCTAGAGGGGGTTGGGAAAGAAAATCAAGGCCAGATTGTCTCTCACTAGATGGCGCTGTGTGCTTTGCAGAAATTGTTATGTGTACCTGAAGACCACAAAAACTCAGACCTGCCTTGAGGTTTCTTTAACCAAAATGTCATTTGTAAAAACCCTGCATAAACCTGTCAAGGAGTTGTGAATACTGACCCAACAAAAAAGCATAAACTTCTAAACCTCCAAAGATGGGAAAAGATATTTATACCTCCTGTAGTGTTTTGCAAAGTGTCTAAATAAGTGGATGAGTGTATAGGCCAGGTCTGACGAGCGTATTGTCTTTAATTCATTTCTAATGGCCTTGAAATTGTGTGTTTACAAACATCTCCCAGAATCACAAGGTTTATAATGGCACAAACTGTGGAGAAAATGACAGACTCCAGGGAGTGTTTATAAAACAGACTGCTCTTCATAGAAATAAACACATGCCAAACACCTTGCAAACAATTATCTCCAAGTGGTTTATGCTAAACTAAAAGTTTCTTTAAAACTGCCTTAATGCATCAATGCAAGACCCCTGTCCTACTGTATAAATATAAATATTTTTTTAAATCAATAAAAAACAATTAAAGATAAACAGACTCACTGCCACTAAGCATTCCTCCACAAATAGTGTGAGCATATGTGGTCTGATGGTCACCATAACGTCCCTGAAATCCAGAGCAGTGATGGTGCCTGTCCAGGCCTTGTCTCTTTGCACAAAAGCCTGTCTGGCATGTTCAGTCTGCTTCTCCTGCAACACAGTAATTATAAGTCAGTTTCTGCATGCTGGTCCTGTACAGAATATTACACTGAAGTGATTTATACGGTAAGAAATAGAAACAAACCGATATGGTATAAATGTTCTTTTAACATAAAACAAGATAAAGGCTTTACATCTGGCCCTCATGAAATAGGGGAGGGCAGGGTTAGTAGTAACACACGTGGCTTAAACGTTTCCACACACACTGGTAAGATGAAACTTCATTTGTTTACTTGTTGCCATATCAACACAGTGTAGATTTAAAAAAAATTGCAGAAAATAATTTTGAATATTATTTCATTTCCAAAAGTTCATTTTAAAGTAAAAATTCATATTAAAGTACATTCTCATCTCTGTTTTTACTGTTTATTTAAAACGAGGCAAACATGGTATCTTTTTAACTAGCATCTTACATAGTCTTTTAATTCTCAGATAGCCAGCAGAAGTGACCAGCAGGTTTAAATACCAGTGCCCAAATTACAAAAAACTATATGCAATTCCATGCATTCAGATATGTAATTTACATAATTCCGCTTAATGTATGTATATGTGTGTGTGTGTGTGTGTGTGTGTGTGTGTGTGTGTGTGTGTGTGTGTGTGTGTGTGTGAAGAAAACCAAAAAGTGTTAGTTTATGCCCCACTCTAATCAAAACACTTTAATTTGATTAAAGAAAATAAAGATTACTACCCTGATTGAATCAACGAATCCTTCAATGTTTTGTCTGAAATAGAATTTAGAAAAATAAGAACATTTTACTATCACATTTGATGTTTTTAAAATAGGCTACGCCTATGTTACATACATGCGCGACGACAGGTGCCGTCAATGTTCAATAGCTATACACGAACAGGACAGAAAAGGATGTAGGCCTATTCGGTTATGATAGGTTTCGACGAAGAAACATTTTTTTGTGCGTATTTAAAATATATATATATACTACGTTTATATTACATGTCGTTAAAGTAAAAAAAAAAGTATTTTGGAGAGAGAAAAAACACTCACTTAATAAACGCGGGAAATTGTCGCGCGAATTTATCTCACGAGGAGACAAGACACAGAAGGGAATTAATTTCTCAGATATCGCAAGCTTTTTAAATCCAGTTGTTTATCCCCTCTCTCTGCGTTTCTCTCTCTCTCTCTCTCTCAACGCGTACCATTGAGCTACGGTCCCAAAATACTGAAAATATAGGTCTGCTGTGCGAATGGACGCGTCTCCAAATGGAAGAAACGCCTGCGCAAAAAAAAAAAAAAACGCTATTAAAGAAAATGTCAAAGCTTTACATGTCTGACCCGCGCTAACCTATTGATACACTAGAAATGTCACTGTCCTCACAAAAATAGCAACAATGCCGTTGCAGATTGTTAGCGGTAATTTCACTATTATTAACCTAGTTTCCACACCTATAAACTTATTTAAATATTCGCAAATTCATGTCAAAGCTGACGGAAAGAGAGCAGACATTAGAAAACAAACAAGCTGCCTTCACACGTTCATTTAAAAAAGTACGTCTGACACATACAAAAATAACGATTTTAACACGAAGGAAATGAGAGTAGCGCTGTAAATAAACAAAACAAGCTGAGAGGTCGAGGTAAATAATAGCTGGCAGTGGGTTTTTCCTGCATTGCATTGTGTTGGTGCAGCCACAAACACACGGAATTGCATAATAATTGTGGCTCTGAACATTACAGTTTACAGTTAGTCTCTTAAAACCTTAAATTACTGCAACTGTGAGGGTTTCAAAAGCATGGTTTTTATTTAGAGAGGAAAAGAACAGAACCTCTGAAGGCCCATATTGAAACAACCCTGACATTTATTGTGCCTTTAATTATCTTTGGATTCCAATAAAAACATTTGATGAGCCACCTCTGTTTGGGTCAATTATTTCAATTCAGGCGCTGGCACTAAACTCACATTTAAACAGTAAATTGCCTACTTGAAATATCTGAGAAGTCTTAAAGATCTCATCAACAATGTTCAGGTTAAAGAAATTGCAGAATGTAGGACCTTTGGCTATGACAGTAATTCAATTTCTGACCGTTGAGCCAGGTTTCTGGCATTGCCAATACCCATCAATATGACCTACAAATATCATACAAAAAATGTTGGAATGCATCCACTCACAAAGTGTGGGTGGGTGGTGTTTATTGAGACTAAATTAGCATGGAAGCTCTTGAGAGGAATCTGCAGTAAAACAAGTTGCATCTTTCTCATATGTGGAGCTGCTGGTTCATTTTTACAGTGTTTCTGCAGCACACGTCTGTCATAAAGGGGTTGGGTCTCAGCAAATATTTCTTTATTATTCCCTAATTAAAAACACATGAACTCCTGACATTCTAAACATCAGGAAAAAGGACAAATACCATCAAAATAGTGTCTTATTATTGAAATTGCTGAATTAGTTTGTGATATACTTTTGAAAACAGATGTACTGTAATTGTAATAATAGACAAACAGAGTGCATGGTGGTTATAATAATGTATGTAATTAGTTTGCATCTGGATCTAATATATTATATGCTTTTAAATTTGACTTCTAAATGTGGTGCATTAATGAGCTGTTAAGCATTATAGGAGCTAATAATGTTTATTAATGTTTTTAATGAAACTCCTTTTACAGTGCAGATGAGGAAATTTTGCCTTTTTACATTGAGCATCTGACAGGATGGGACGATCCGGGTCTGTAAATGTGGAAAATCATTATTTAAATCAATAATACTGCATAAAATAGACTTTTTGTACCAATGGCGTATAGTGGCTGAAATCTAACAATTACAATATATTTCATTGGATTTTCGAATAACTCCAAACAACCATAAGAATTTCCCAATCTAAACAAAATGAAATCAATCAAACAGGAAATGTGTGTTTTTTTTTCCAAGTTACAAAAACAAAACTCATTCTGTCTTGGCCACAAACACAATATCAGTGTGTTTCTCGCAGTTCCCCAAAACACATCTGGTCCAATTTAATTTTAATATAAAAAGCTCATTCAGATATAGCGAGCATAGATGTAAACTTGGCACAGCCGATCCCTTACACCCCCTCTGCCCACTCAGGTCTAGACATTATATTGGAAAACGTCTTGCACACAGCAAATACAAAAGGAATACCGCTATTCTCCTTAAAGGAGAAAGCCTTTACCTGTTTTTGGAGAAATCACTGGACTGTACTGAGGTTACGTCACCTAATGAGAAACAAATGCTGGAATAGGAATATATCTCCAGTGTTTCATTAATGACTAACTAGGTCAATATGCCTCGTTGTGCTGAGGGAAATGGTGCCCAGAACTCTGTGTCAATCTAGACCAGACCAGGCACAAAATATACCAAACAAGACATTACATCGATCAGCAGCCATGCCTACCAGCAGAAACTGAGTGAACTCCCCATAGTTCAGGTGTTTCTTCCTCTCTGCGCCAAAGTGAAGCTGAGCAAGCTCGGAGTTCCAGTTAAAGGGGATGTGCTGGTGAATAGTGGTCTGTCCAAAAACTTGTTTCACATCCTCTGAAATCACAGAGAAGCTTGATGTGAGAAATGGCACAAAAGACATGGAACAGGAGGATTGAGTTAAAAAACTATGTATTGTTTCCATGATGATTACCAATGCATATCCAGGACTTTTTCAGTCATTCGTGATTACTGGAATGATGAATGGATTTTTTTAAATCATTCTAGAGGGATTACATTCACAAAGAGCAATTTATAGCCGATGTTGAGCTGAGCATAACTTGAAAAAATGTATATATGCTATAGATATGTCCATGTCTTTTTACAATTTGTTTTACATTCCATAACTTTTCCATGCCAATTGTACAATTCCCTGATTTCCAGGTTTTCCAATTACCATAATTAGAGAGTAAAAGTATCAAATTGATTAATTTTAAAAGGTTAGTTCATCTTTGTGTGCCACACAAGAAATAGATAGGGGTTTGGAACAACACAAAGTTAGGTAAATGATGACAGAATTTAGAATTTTCACTCTTTAAAATGAACTAACCTGAATATACGGCATTCATGAAATACAGCCATTGCACAATCAATCAGCTAAAATAATTCTTAGCAACAAAGATGACAATGAAAAATTATTTTGTTGAGAAGTATGGAACACAAACACAGAAATCCAGCACATTTACAGACAGCATATACGGAGTACAGCAAATAGTAATTTTAGCAGACGTGTTTTACACAGCATTACTACAGAGTTCCACTGTAGAACCGCTCCAGACTAGCTCCAGACTGGCCTTTATTCTATCAGTGTTTATGAATCTGTCAACACTTCTCTGTTCCTTTCTCTTTATATAGTTTTTGGAGCCTACAAGTTTATTACCTCTAATTCACTTAATTGAAATTGAAGGGAAAACTGCAAAAAAAGACCCTGGTCATTTATTAATTAAAACTTACATTTTCCTAACCCTTTAAAAATAACCCTTCATAGCATGACTTGCAATGACAGGGTTTATTAAAGAGTGAAAAAAGAAAGACTGTGTAATGTAACAGCGAGAGACCTATAATGACATTAAGAGGGTTATAAACGAGAGTCTCCTGTTCGCTTCAACACAGAGTGGCATTTCATTTTCCGACCCTCTGTAGTGCATCACAATAAAGTGACTTTGACATGACCATAATCTTAGTCAGAAGTTATTTGCTATTTACGTTGAGGAGATTATAGCAGTTGCAAAACAGGTGTATGAGACAAATACTGCCAATACGTTCTCCTTACAGCACCCTATTGATGAAATTAACAACAAAAGGCCTTTGAATAGAACAGAAATATCCCATCTAAAAAACAGTCAAATATTAGAACATTTGCATGTATTATCTGGTCTTATTCCCCACTAAGTAAACAGGTTGATGAAAGTCTCTTTCTCACCGCCTAGGCACTTTGCATTGTGCATTTTAAAAAAGCTGATCTGACAGCTCTCACCAACAGAAGGCAAATTATTCTATGTCGATTACAGAACACTGAAACACTTGGAAAGCGCATGCAGCCTTTTTGCACAAAAGTGTTCTGTAGAACAAAGGTAACAATAAAAGCAACATCTAACAATGTTCATGTATTACTATTACTGTACAACTCATTGTTCTTCTATCTTGTCTGGCATCAAATAACCACAGTGAATGTCCAGTGTAAGATTATACTGATGTCCACTAGGGGACCATTTAAAATCAATCTCCCTTTTAACGATCACTGACAGTGCTTGAATAAACCCAATTACCTTCTGATCCTGTGAGGTAATAACTTTGTTCATTGACAGGGAGTGGTCTGTTTAAGCAAACATTCAGATTAAACTACTTAACCTCAACCTTTTGTTTTATTTTGGTCAGGTGATTTAAGGTGCTTTGGCATTGTAATCTCATGAGGTTTCCTCATAGCTGAAGGCTTAAATCAATAAGTGCTAAGGCCAAAACACCATTCTTCAAGACAACTGAATATTAAATGGTAATAAAAAGTCTTGCTCTATTAAAATATAAACTCTTCCCTCAGTTGTAAATTAAAACACTGCACTACGGTGAATCTCCTGAAGGCTGTCAAAAAATATCCCACTATCATATTTTCATGAAATATCATATCATATTTCACATAAAAATATTAATATTAAACAAATAAAATATATTTTGCCTACATTTAGGACCATTAAAGGATTCCAGCTGGATCTTATGAAGGCTATATGTGCTTTTTGAAGCCTCAAAGATTTGGCACCCATTCACTTGCATTTTAGCTGAAACATACTTCCAAAAATCTTAATATGTGTTCTGCTGAAGAAAGAAAGTCATACACATCTGGGATGGCATGAGGGTGAGTAAATGATGAGAGAATTTGCATTTTTGGATGAACTATCCCTTTAATATTTTTTGCATTGGTCATTATTTTCAGGACAATTATGTAAGCATATTTTACCCCCTAATTGAACTGTAATTCATCCTGACATTTAACGTTTCTTATTAATATTATTTTCAATAATGATTCTCATTACGTAATACAGTAGTCTTTTTACTGTATTACGGATAAACAAAATCAGCATAAATTAAAGGCAGTTAAACAAATACTCAATAATCATAATGTATAAAATTATATATATATATATATATATATATATATATATATATATATATATATATAATAATAAATTAGAGTAGTGAGAATATTGCGGTAATGGGAATGAGGGGGGTGGGGTAATATTGTGACAAATAACTTGACATTTTCTTGACACGTTTCATGAGATTCGCCAACAAATGTACTGTTTAGCACTTAAATGTAATGAATGAAAAAAATCAAGCAGATACATAGTATTAAAACAGATCCTGACTCAAAAAAAAAAAAAAAAATAGAAACAACATGTTTAAAGCTTACCAAAAGTGGCAACTCCATTTCCAGTTTTGTCGAAGAGCTGAAAGGTAACCATGAAGAGAGCATCCAGAGCACAAAGCAAAAACTCAGGAAAGGAGATCAACCTGATGAAGAGAAACAGACTTACAACTTACATACTGCGGACACTTCACTCCATGAGCCTGGCATTACATTATTGTATGATGAGAGGGTATCATTCACTGATTACTGCTTCCTGTCACCAAACAAAAAAAGGTAGCACATATTTTCATTGTGAACACTTGACACTTGAATGATTTGTTCAACTGTAATTATCAGCCTAAAATTATGATGTACAAACAATCTAAACACACAGTCCAGCTTCAATTCTAGGCCCAGAGATTAAGTAAATGACAAAACAATTTGACATAACAAGCTATTCAATTATCCCAATCTTGATTGAAGTGCTTTCAATTTGACTGTCAAATGTCATTACCTTACTGAAAATGGGACCAGTTCAAATAAGACCCTCAGGATGGTTGGGAACTCAGTACACAAAGTGATTACAGAAGAAGTAATGTGAGGAAATGTACAGTCCTGCCATGCACGTCATGCCATTTTTTTAGATAAACATCAGGAACATAAAATAAGCACATATGCTTTGCAATACATTGACTTAATTAGTTTCTATATATACACTCACCTAAAGGATTATTAGGAACACCTGTTCAATTTCTCATTAATGCAATTATCTAATCAACCAATCACATGGCAGTTGCTTCAATGCATTTATGGGTGTGGTCCTGGTCAAGACAATCTCCTGAACTCCAAACTGAATGTCAGAATGGGAAAGAAAGGTGATTTTAGCAATTTTGAGTGTGGCATGGTTGTTGGTGCCAGACGGGCCGGTCTGAGTATTTCACAATCTGCTCAGTTACTGGGATTTTCACGCACAACCATTTCTAGGGTTTACAAAGAATGGTGTGAAAAGGGAAAAACATCCAGTATGTGGCAGTCCTGTGGGCGAAAATGCCTTGTTGATGCTAGAGGTCAGAGGAGAATGGGCCGACTGATTCAAGCTGATAGAAGAGCAACTTTGCCTGAAATAACCACTCGTTACAACCGAGGTATGCAGCAAAGCATTTGTGAAGGAAACATGTTGCCTGGTCTGATGAGTCTCGATTTCTGTTGAGACATTCAGATGGTAGAGTCAGAATTTGGCGTAAACAGAATGAGAACATGGATCCATCATGCCTTGTTACCACTGTGCAGGCTGGTGGTGGTGGTGTAATGGTGTGGGGGATGGTTTCTTGGCACACTTTAGGCCCCTTAGTGCCAATTGGTCATCGTTTAAATGCCACGGCCTACCTGAGCATTGTTTCTGACCATGTCCATCCCTTTATGGCCACCATGTACCCATCCTCTGATGGCTACTTCCAGCAGGAAAATGCACCATGTCACAAAGCTCGAATCATTTCAAATTGGTTTCTTGAACATGACAATGACTTCACTGTACTAAAATGGCCCCCACAGTCACCAGATCTCAACCCAATAGAGCATCTTTGGGATGTGGTGGAACGGGAGCTTTGTGCCCTGGATGTGCATCCCACAAATCTCCATCAACTGCAAGATGCTATCCTATCAATATGGGCCAACATTTCTAAAGAATGCTTTCAGCACCTTGTTGAATCAATGCCACGTAGAATTAAGGCAGTTCTGAAGGCGAAAGGGGGTCAAACACAGTATTAGTATGGTGTTCCTAATAATCCTTTAGGTGAGTGTATATATAGGGGGAACAGCATTCCTTCTGCAAATGACTAAAAGTTTGAATTATAATGGAGAGCATGATATTTGCCAAGCCATCATAAAATACATAAACAAGCACACAAACACAAACATACCGACCTCATCAAATAAGCAATTTCAACATTCATAGGAAACCCTGGGGACCATGCAATCTAGTCTTTATTTAAGCACAGTTCAAAGTTGCCTAAACTCCATTATGAATTTCACAAATGGATACAGCAATTACTCGAGGTCACTGCTAACGAGCAGACCCAATGCATGCATCTCTAATTTATTTCAATTTCCAGGGAGCAATGATTACATTTTCGTGGCCACTCTAATTAATTTTGTTACTGATGAAATTCAAAGGAATTGAGAATTTGTGTGCTTCCAGCATGCCAAATCAGGCACATTGTGGAGTCAAGAGTAATTGTTTTATTAACTAAGCTGACAGTTGGAGAACAGGAGCCTGTTGTTTCAGAGTGGGTGGAGAGCTACAAAGGCGATCCGCAGGGCCCAGGCATCTATGATTAAAACCAAAAAGCAAACAGTAATGATACAGCTATTGCTGCTTCTACAAAAAGTCAAACTCAGCGAGATCTCGGAACCCGGAAGCCATTTAAAGGCAGGGATGGTCTTCTAATCGTCAGATGGTATAGCTTTTATTTTAGATCAGATTTGGGCTTGATGGTCAGTGTCACATTGATTTTGGGAGTGTACCTGCAATTATGTTCTATCAACACACACCAAAACAAGTTACAGAGTGGGCGTAGCTTCCCCAGCAGCATGCCAGACATGAGGTCTATGATGGTTGATTAACAGTCAACTAACATTTACAGAGATACAAAGACAAACACAAAAGAAAACTGAGCTGGCATAGCCATGTAAAATAAACTAGACCACTGCTTAGATAATAAGCTCAATGTAGAACATCCTCCAACCATCAACTAACATGGCACATACCCAGAATGGTTCACGGTAAGGTGCAGTATGCAAAAACTATTACATTCCTTTAATATGACACTGAAACTGTTCAACAATTCACATGGAACTTTGTTTTTCCAAATATAAAAAAGAATGGAAAATGCAGTTATTTAATATGATATATTATGACTAGCTGAAGGATGATAAATCCAACCTGGTCTCACAGAATCATGTTATTATATGTTTTGCAAAATTATATTCATTGTGGACGACCCCACACACCCCTCACACAAACTCTTCACACTCATGCCATCTGGCAAGAGGTACCGAAGCATTCGAGCCCTCACGGCCAGACTGTGTAACAGCTTCTTCCCCCAAGCCATCAGACTCCTCAATACTCAGAGACTGGTTTGACACACACGTCCTGAGTTGCACTTTCATTTTGTCACTTTATACCTGGCTGCTACCTCATTAACTGCTATGTGCATAGAACACTATCTCATAGTATGTTATCTTTACATTTGGCATTTTTAGAAACTGTCATCTTTTGCACTACTGTGTACTGGTCGGCGCTGCACTGTCTCTTACTGAGTCTATTGTCCTGTTCATTTTTAGTAATTTATTGTACTGTCCCGTACTTTTTGCACACGTTTGCACGTGCACTTTATATAGGTATGTTATTTAGTCTGTGTAGTCATGTGGTTCTGTGTTTGTCCTATGTTGTTTTATATAGCACCATGGTCCTGGATGAACGTTGTCTCGTTTCGTTGTGTTGTATATGTTTGAAACAACATCAAAAACCACTTGACTTGACTTAAACTCAGTTTATCACAATTCCTGACATTTAATCTAAGGAAACATTCCCTGTCAGTTAGGATCACTGCTTAATTTTAAGAATGTGAAACATCAGAATAATAGTAGAGAGAATTATTTCTTTCAGATTTTATTTCTTTCATCATATTTCCAGTGGGTCAGAAGTTTACATACACTATGTTAGTATTTGGTAGCATTGCCTTTACATTTTTTAACTTGGGCCAATCGTTTTGGGTGGCCTTCCACAAGCCTCTCAAAATAAGTTGCCAGAATTTTGGCCCATTCCTCCAGACAGAACTGGTGTAACCGAGTCAGGATTGTAGGCCTCCTTGCTCGCACATGCTTTTTCAGTTCTGCCCACAAATTTTCTATCGGCTTGAGGTCAGAGCTTTGTGATGGCCACTGTAATTCCTTGACTTTGTTGCCCTTCAGCCATTTTGCCACAACTTTGGAGGTATGCTTGTGGTTATTGTCCATTTAGAAAGACCCATTTGCGACCAAGCTTTACCTTCTTGGCTGATGTCTTGAGATGTTGCATCAATATATACACATAATTTTCCTTCCTAATGATGCCATATACAGTATTTTGTGAAGTGCACCAGACCCTCCTGCAACAAAGCACCCCCACAACATGATGCTGCCAGCTGAATGCTTCAAAGTTGGGATGGTGTTCTTCGACTTGCAAGCCTCACCATTTTTCCTCCAAATATAACAATGGTCATTATGTCCAAACAGATACATTTTTGTTTCATTAGACAACAGGACATTTCTCTGAATAGTAAGATCTTCAACCATATTTGCTCTCTGAAAAGTAAGATCTTTGTCCACATGTGCTCTTGCAAACTGTAGTCTCGCTTTTTTACGCTGTTTTGGATCAGTGGCTTCTTCCTATGCGATATAGGACTTGTTTTACTGTGGATATAGATACTTGTCTACCTGTTTCCTCCAGCATCTTCACAAGGTTCTTTGCTGTTGTTCTGGGATTGATTTGCACTTTTCACACCAAACTATGTTCATCTCTAGGAGACAGAATGCATCTCCTTCCTGAGTGGTATGGTGGCTGCATGGTCCCATGGTGTTTATACTTGAGTACTATTGTTTGTACAGATGAACATGGTACCTTCAGGCATTTGGAAATTGTTCCCAAGGATGAACCAGACTTGTGGAGGTCAACACATTTTTTTTCTGAGGTCTTCTTTTGATTATCCAATGATGTCAAGCAAAATGGCACGGAGTTTGAAGGTAGGCCTTAAAATACATCCACAAGTACACCTCCAATTCAGTACACCTCCTATCAGAATCTAATTGGCTAATTGCCTAAAGGCTTGACGTGATATTCTGGAATTTTCCAAGCTGTTTAAAGGCACCGTTAACTTAGTGTATGTAAATTTCTGACACACTGGAATTGTGATATAGTCAAGTAAATGTGAAACAATCTGCCTGCAAACAAATGTTGGAAAAATGTCTTGTGTCATGCACAAAGTAGATGTCCTAAACGACTTGCTACAATATTAATATAATTGTGTTATTAATTTTTAATGTTTGTATGCTAATCAGAATGGCAGAACGGGTTTCACATCTAGGCATACGTTTTGCAAAGTATTTTCTTTTATCACACAGCGGGGGCCACAAACCTTTAAATTGTGTTGTTTCTGAAACAGAAAGGTGCTGGTAAACACTGTCCTTAGCAGAAACACTATTTACAGACTTATTATTTGAGTGGCTTAGCGTAGTAGCTTTTATCCATGACAGGTGAGGAGAGAGCACCTTCAATAAGCTCTGGCCCTGTCATTGTCACTGACAAGCATGGATGTGGAGGGACAGGGGCTGGTTTAGCTTTCCCTGAGTGCATACCTCAGACCAGCCTAAAGGAACATGGGCATGGACTGCCATGGACTACCATTTTCTCAGCATGTGCTCTTTACAAAGTTTTAACCCCCAAGAGGCTATGGAGTTTCGCACTTGAAGAGTTTTTCCATCAAAAATGGAGAGGGGGAGAAAAGAGAGAGGGAGAAAGGGAGAAAAAGAGAGAATGTGTCTGGCAGATCTTTGAATCAGCAGGGAAGTCTACATGTGTTGAATGAATGATTCAGAACCGTTGGCAGGATGCCGCTCAAACAGGGCTGAGTGAATAAAGGAGAAGTGATTCAGTGCCTGATGGATGTCACCATATCACTTGATTTATTCCAGCTCAGGAGGAGGTAGAAAATGCATCATGCTGTTTGTATCCATCTTGTGAAACAGAGATAACCTGGAAATCATCTCAATCAGATGAAAACCTACCTCGGTTGTAAAACATTTTGTGTTCACCAAAAACATTGGCTCCCAAGAAAACCCACACAAACACATTTACTGTAGCTGTAGATAGTTCAGAGATTTTGACTCAACTATAATGTGGAGTGTGAAATTAGTTTATTTTCTAATTGGTACAATATTTAAATGAAAAGGCTAACGACTTTATTTCTTTCATGGAACACAAAATGAGATGTTAGGCAGCAGGTTAAGACTCGGTCACCATTCACAGGTTCATTGCATCTTTTTTTCCAAACAATGAAAGTGAATGGTGACTGAGACTATCATTCTGCATAACATCTCCTTTTGTGTTCCATGGAGGATTTGAACAACATATGGGTGAGTAACTGTTGAATTAATTTTATTTTGGGGTAAACTGCAGTATCCCTTAAAGAAATGTTCAAAACAAGTTAGCTTTCATGCATTTATGGCATAAAGTTGATTACCACAAAACAAATGTTTCACTCATCCCTCCCTTTCTTTCAAAAAGGCGAAAATCAAGGTTACAGTGAGGCACATACAATGGAAGTGAATGGGGCCAATTTTTATAGGGTTTAAACACAGAAATGTGAAACTTAAAATTTTATAAAAGCAATTGCATTCGTTCTTCTGTTAAAACTCATGTATTATTTGAGCTGTAAAGTTGTTTAAATTGTCATTTTTACAGTCATTTTAGGGTTTTAGGCTTCATTGACATCACAACGTAATTACACAAAATCATATTTACATGCATATCCTTTATGTCTTGTGGCTATACGTTTGGAAAAGTGAGTATTTTAATATTTAAAAAGTGGGCCCATTCACTTCCTTTGTTAGTATATCACTGTAACCTTGATATTTGCTTTTTTGAAAAAAAAGGAGGGACGAGTAAACATTTATTTTTGTGTTAATCAATATTATGCCACAAATGCTGTCGATTGAGCTTAACTTTTATTGAACCTGGAATATTCCTTAAAGGCCTTGCTAAAGAGCTCATGCCATCATAATTCTAGAACCAAGGGCCTACAATTAAAGTTTCTTAATTTTCAACATTCCACAATCCTGACAGCATGAAGGTTCTGAGCACTACCACCTCTACAATCAAAATATAGAAATTCTTGTTTTATTTACCAAGCACAGTCAACTACAAACAATGTGCAAGTCTTATATAAAAAAACAGTGCTTGCTTCCGAAAATAAACTGAAAGCACAATGCTTACCAATATACTCTACAAACCTTTATCCATGAGCTTGATTAAATCAAGCAATCCTCTTATTTTTACTCAAAGCCCTGTTAATTAAAAAAATGATGTTCAGAAACAGAGCTCAGGCCATGATTTCCTAATAGTTATCCGTTAATAGCTGAGATGCAGCAATTTATCCATCCTCAAAGTCGCACAAAGCATGAGAGCTGAATGGCACAGGCAATTACGGTGCATGTGTACCTCTCCCGGTCTAAGGCAGCCCTAATAATGTGTGCCGCATGACCACATTCACTCTGTGCGTAATGTTGCCCGAGTGGTTGCCACGGCAACACACAATCTTTTTGGACTTACGCTTGCGTATCATTGGCCATCATTATGTATCATTAAAAGCATACATATTAATGCAAAAAGGGGTTGAGCCGTGCTGCCTGGATGGAGCAGCACCTGAACCATCTGTGCCACGTAAAGATGTCTAACCTTTCCTCCTAATGCAGGATTAAATGCGGAATATACCGCCGCATAAACCACAGCAAATGCTTTGTTCAGAAATACTTGGAACTGTAATTTACAAAAGTCCTGAATATTAATGAAAGACATAAATTCACGCTGTGTCTTGCTCTTTTGTATTTAAACATTGAATTAAATATGAGAAAATCTAGGTGGGCCTTTCTCTTTTGTGTTTTGCAGGATATTTTGATTTGTTTCCAAACTATAACCAGCTAAAGGTCTAAAGGCAACTCAAAAATGTTCTATCAACAATCGTGCTGAGAAATAGATACTAACCCATGTTTGGTCTGGTCCACAACACCTGCTAGTAGGACTGTAGCCTCCTTGGACAGTCGTATGTCTGATTGTGCATGCAGGAACTTGGACACAAAGTCCTCTGGGGATATGTAAAGCTCTCCATTTCTCTCCACACTGGCATACTGTGAAGGGAAAGCTAGCATCATATATGGTGCTGAGGCCACTGCATCACAGAAAAGATACATATTTCAGTGTTTATTGAACAATCGCGAGAGCGGTCTGAAAATACTTTATCTTAAATGTGACACTCTCAAAAAAGGTATTAATGTGGTTAATACATTCTATATTTCAAAGCAGTAAACTCAAAGCATTCGATTCAATCTGATAACAAAAACAACAAATGACTTTAATCAAATATGTTGTTTAATACATTTTCATTATTTTCATTAATACATTACATGTTTAATACATTTTCCATAAAAGAGAGATTATAGTATGGCAAAATATGTCTCAATTAAAGATAAAAAAAATCACATTGATCAAAAATGCCAATCATGAATTTTCAGTATTACAAGCCCAAAACAGATAAATAAAATAAAATAGATCCTCACAGCTAAAAACTGACATGACACACAATATTACAAGGAGACAGAGTAACACTTTACAATAATATTCCCTTTGTTAACATTAGTTAATGTATTAGACATCATTAAAAACCAATGAACAATATATTTATTACAGCATTTATTAATCTTAGCTAATAAAAATACAATTGTTCATTGATAGATCATGTTGCTCATAGTGCATTAAAGGAATAATGCACCCAAAATGGAAAATTATCTCATCGTTTACTCACCCTCATGCCATCCCAGATGTCTATGAATTTCATTCATCTGCAGAACACAGACCTAAAATGTTCAGAAAAATATCTCTGCTCTGTTGGTCCATTCAATGCAAGTAAATTGTGTCCAGAACTATGAAGTGTCAAAAAACAAATAAAGTTAGCATAAAAGTAATCCACACCACTCCGATGGTTAAATCCATGTCTTCAGAAGATATATTATAAATGTGGGTGAGAAACAAGTCCTTTTTTTACTATAAATCCACTTTCAAACAGCCCTCCTATGCACATTCAGGAGCGTTCTTTTTGTTTTTTTGAAGATTTTCACATTCTTCGTGCATTTCGCCACCTACTGGACATGATTTATTTATTCTGCTTAATCCCTCCCTTTTTTCTCCTCCATGCCAAGTAGGTGGCGATATGCACAAAGAATGTGAATCACTAAAACACAGAAGAAGAATAACTCGGTACTCTCATGAATACACCTAGAAGGGCTGGTCAAAGTGGAGATTTAGAATAAGATGTATATATATATTTATCTGTTTCTCATGCATACCTATTATATAACTTCTGAAGACATGGATTTAACCACTGGATTTGTATATGTAACTTTTATGCTGCATTTATGTGCTTTTTGGAGCTTTAAAGTTTTGGTCACCATTCACTTGCATTGTATGACCACCAGAGCTGAAATAATCTTCTAAAAATCTTTGTTTGTGTTCGGGAGAAGAAAGAAAGTCACTCATCTGGGATGACATGAGGGTGAGTAAATAGAGATAATTAAAATTATTGGGTGAACTATCCCTTTAAATAATGCCAACAAATACAACTTTTGATTTAAAAAAATATATTATTATATGTTGAATTAATCTTAACAAATGGAAACTGATTGTAAAATGTTACTGGAGACTGAGTGTAATTCTTGTCTAATCTACTGTAAATAACAGACATTAGAAAGTCAGCAAAATGTTGATTATCGAATAATAATAGGAGCAGGAATATTAATAAAGCATATGTTAGGTTGATTCTGGCTTGTTGTTAAATTAATTTGTTGTTAGATTCATTTCATAACTGTTTATTAAAATAGGCTACTAAATCCATGCAAAATATTATCTTGTGCTTTTAAGGAACTCTGCTTCATATATTCATGTGAACTTACTATGAGTTACATACAGTACTCGTTCCATTTTAAAATTAAACCTCAGGTTTTCTTTCTGCATTGAGAAATGTATTACATGATTACATCAGATATATCTAATTAACACCAGTGCTTTGGACATTGTGCTAAGGCTCCAATCTCATCATTTAAAGACTCCATCAGTGGAGATGAGTGGTGACATACCTTCATGGACTTGAGCTCTGCTGGATCAGCCCTCTTGTTTACCTTTAAATATAATAATAAAAACATGGAGACGTACTATTGAAATCTATTCACAGGGACAATATTGACAGGCATATTTATGTTGCATACATAGAGGCTCTGTGCTGTCTAACAACATTACTTTGGGCTAAAGCATTCCTATAATGATTTACCTGTGGATGGTTTACCACTGGTAATGGTGATCATGTCATCTATGATTAATGTAAAAGAAGGTTGCACCATAGCTCATTCTCCACCTTTAAAAGCATATGAACACCACCTATGGCCATTGCAGCTACACCCATAAATAACAGGTGCATAAAATCAAGCATACAGCCATGCGATTTCTTTAGAAATATACAGTAGAATGAGCGTACTAAAGCCCCTTTGTGCACAAAGTGATTGGTTTGGGGAAAATGGTTTGCTGAGCATTTTGATTGGCCTACAGAAAGTCCAGACCCCTTTAAAATGGCCATGGTTTGGAGACTGAAGTTCAACCAGCACATATTGGTGTTGTAGTTGGTGTCCACACACATTTGGCCATGTAGTGTATTCGCATAGATTTCACAATACTTGTAGATTGTCACGTGCATGTCTTTGCAGGGTAACATAAAGCAATAAGCTTGGTATTAGAAATAACACCATAACAAGCAAGTTCAAAGGAGAGGAGTGTGAACCTCTCTCGTTTTCCAAAATGTTATAAAAATCCTCTGCATCAACCCGGATGGAACCAAACAGTGATGTAAAGCACAACTTTAGCTCTATTCAGATAGTGTTCAGCGTCATACGTGCTTCATGGCACCTATTCAAACAACCAATGAGACACTAGACAGCGTGTCTACAGGTATGGAGGTGGTGCGTTTGATTCGGAAATTACCCCATACATTTTATATTATGAATAAATCAAAGAAATGTCCTTCAAACTTATTTCTAAGTACTACACGACTAATAATTTTAATTATGATGTCGATGTATATTGTAAACTTTGTGCTCTGCATTTATTTGGGAGTCGTCCCTACTCGACTTGTTTTTGGTCTGATTTCTGCAAGATTGTTAGAGATAATATTATTCCAAGCTTTCAACTTTGTTTTGAAAATGTTTTATTCGTTTTATTAGCTATGACATGTCTCTTCATAAGGAATATTATTTGATTAATGTTCTGCTTTTGTTGGCAAAGTTTAATATTCGTAAATGTAAGTATGGTGGTTATAAACCATTAGTTTTAACTATTAGTTTTTATAATTTCCCATTTGAGTAACAAGAAAACTGTAAAGTGTATTGAAATATGTAAACAATTTGATATTTTTATTTAAAATGTTTATTTATTTATTTATTTTCCTGTCTGTTGTTGTTTGTTTGTTTTAATATACTTCTTGGCTCTAGATGTAAAAGTTTTGTAAGCATTAATTAAAATAAAAAAAAAATTCCTCTTCTGTCAATGTCATTGACAGACGCTAACGTTCACATCGGAAGTTAGCAGGCTAACTAACTCCATCATACCGGCTGCGGGACACTGAAGGTTAGCAGCTTATCTCATTTGCACTGCGGGGCAATCTTGTGTTAATGTTTGCTGGATATACATATGATTCATGACCAAACACTGAGATCATTTCATCTGCAGAAACAACGCTGTGCGGGAATAGCGCTTACCTTTGCTGCCATGCTCAGCTAGCTCAGGGAAGGGGAAGATTTCTCCACCATGATGACGTTTCCATGGAGATCACGTGCAGGACAGCGGGGAGGAAAGCGGCTCTAACACCCACTAGAGTTATTCCTAATATGCTATATGAATAGTCATGCCATTTATAACTCTTATGACATCTAAAATGAAAAACTGTCCATTTATTAAGAAATGTTACAGGTGTTACTTCATTTCCCCCTTTCTCTCCAACCCTCACTGAGAAACGGTCTTTAGGAATTTAGGTATTTATTTTCATCCTGTTAGGTTTTATGTTGTTCCCTGTTCTTATTGCCCATAACACAACAATTAAACATGACCTTATGCTCTATTTATATATTCTATTCTATTGTATTTGGATCCAACCACTGCAACTATTAGGCTACTTGCTTTGAGTAGAGAATGAACAATTATCATTATCTGCAGAATAAAAACTATTTAAAAGAGAGGAAAAGGTTTCTGAAGGAGGATGGTCTTTTTTTGTGCTTAAAATAATTCAAAGCATTTTGCCGGCTGCTTCTTGGATCCTAGGAGAACCAGTAGGAACCACCATATTTTTCACAGCAGGCTTCCATGTTACTCAAATATGCTTCACAGGGGAAATTCTCTTCTCTGAAATATCCATGGCACCTGCTCCATTTTTTATTCAGAAATATATTTCAAGATTGATTTAGTGATGCATTCTGTTAACTTTATAGGAATTCTTTCAAAATAGACTTAAATAACAAAATATCTCATCATCTTCACAGAATAGGTATTTAATTACAGTCTTTTTTCTTACTAAAAGTGATGAGTAAGACATGTTTCCCTCTAAATGTTTGATTCAAATATGTTAAATAAAATAATACAATTATTGTTTTAAAAATAACATATGCATTTGATTATTAAATGTCTGCAAATATTGTAAATTAGTTCAAATATAAATAAAACAAATCTAGTGTAAAACAATTTAAGATGGGACAGCAATTGTATTCTTTCTAAACTAATTGATTTTATTTATAAAAATGGGACATCATTATTGTATCAACTGCTTTGATATATTATAATAGACAGAACCCTGAGGAGAACTTCTCTGTGGTCCGAATCCCCTGTGGTTTGGTTTGTTGCTGAACCAAAAGACCTTTGGCATGTCTTGTCCAGGGTTACCTTCTGCCTCTCCTGGGATCAAACACATCTTTGAAGAATAGACTGAAAGGGTAGACAGACATCTTGAAGCAAAATCCCCCTATTTTAATTTGTCTAAACTCTTGAGTTTAAAAATAGAACTATAAACAAATGATTGAACCACTTTGTTGCACTTTAGCACTGGAGTGTCTCTAATAATGGCCAGTGGCTGGGGACTCAGAGGTCTCTAAGGTTAAATACCTTCTGTTTAAAGCAACAGAGACATGGAGATATGGTTTACCAAGTTGCGTCAATTTGAGATGTTGACAGTTTAATTGTAGTCTTTAAATTGCTGATGCGATTGACTGACATAATTTAACTTTTCTTTTCTGCCTCCGTTATGTTGTATTTGTTATCTTGTCCTTTTTTTTTTAGTAATCAGAGATTTCATAAATGTAACAATCATTTACTCCTGTCTTATGTATATCTCTTGAAATGAGACATGTGACCAAAGGGTTAGTTCACCCAAAAATGAAAATTATCCCATAATTGACTCACCCTCAAGCCATTCTAGGTGTATATGACTTTCTTCTTTCAGCCAAACATAATCAGAGTTATATTAAAAAATATCCTGGCTCTTCCAAGCTTTATAATGGGAGTGAATGGTACCTTAGATTTTGAAGCCCAAAAAGGCGCAATCATCCATCAAACAAATTAATCCATACGGCTCCAAGGGGTTAATAAAGTCCTTCTGAAGCAAAGTGATGCGTTTTTGTGAGAAAAATATCCCTATTTCTAACTTTATAAACTATAATCACTGACTTCCGGTAATGGTTATTTCACTCAAAATGTTTGGGTGAACTAACCCTTCAAGTCTCATGGAGAGAATGATCAATATAAATATATCATTATTATAATTAAAAAGGTGCATAAAACCAACAAACAATACATATACTGTCAGGAGTTTTGCTCATTGAGGCATTTTAAACTTTACATCCAAATTAATAGTAGTCCATTGAATTTTATAATTTTTGATTCGGCTTCATGTTATGTCTCTGATATACAAAGTGTGGCGAATATAATTCCCCTGACAACAACAGAATGAGCGTTACGGGTCTTGACAGACTCTTTGCTTATACAAAAAATAAATCTGTTTGAACAACATCCCACCAACTAATTTAGAATGTTTGGTTCTATTCAATGGGCACAAAAAACAGCTCTGACAGTAGTCCAATGATAAAACATGAACAAATTCAGTGAGCAGTTGTACTTCCCAGCTAGATATTTTTTTTAAACCTCTCACTGAGCTGTTAACACACCCATAGGGTACAGTGAATATTGGTGTTCGGTGTTCACTATACATTTAATTGCCCACTTTCTCAACATTTACACTTGTCTACACACATATGTACACTGCAGTCACCTAAACCCACCCACTCCTCTTTGCAAAAGCCTCATGGAGTCCAGCTCCTGAATGAATCTGTTTAACATCTTTCAGTTCAAATGAGTGACTTCACTAAACATGCTTTGAGGGCATATGGGATGGGCTGAAATTGCTCTGGAGGGACGGGCGGATGCGCTGGGGCAGTTTGAGAAGGTCCAGGCAAGCAGGCTTTAGCCATTTAAAAAAACAAGAGCCCACACTCAGACCTGCAACCTGAGAGGACGAAGGGTACCCCCTTTACATAAATGAATCCAGATGCTGCCCACAAACACTGGTTTTCCACGTAGAGATTGCAAGGCTCTTGGCTGCACACTTGGACCTTGGGTTCCTGCTCTTTCTCATAGCTGTTCATATAGGCGCTGTTCAACAGCATTGTGGGAGGGAAATTATCAGCCTTGTTCATCTTTGAACAAAGCAAGAACACCAGCAAATATTTAAGTCTTTTCCTTCTCCTGAGGACATGCCACCTGGCCACAACAGAGGCTTTGCTAGAAATCTGGAAAGCTGTTGCACTGCATCTACTAACAGAATGACAAAGCTTGTTAATTTACTGCTTTGTAACCTACCTGTCTTCTAAATCCAGAACATTATACATTACAGGGTTAAAGCAAGTGGTGGATGCAGCCCAAAAATGTGTAGCAGGTCTGTTCTGATTGGGTTGTGGCCAGTAGGGAAAAACAATGCAAATAATAAAATGCAAATAACCATATAATTATGCATAATTGGGATATCAAAATACAGAGGCCTGCCAACTTTTGAAAGGGAAGATAAAATGCTTTCCATACCTTGTGTTATTGACGTTAAAAGGATAGTTCACCCAAAAATGAAAATTGTCTTATAATTTACTCACACTCATGCCATCCCAGATGCAAACAATGGAAGTGAATGGGTGCCAAAATTTAGATGCTCCAAAAAGCAAATAAAGGCATAATAAAAAAATTATATATATGACTCCAGGGTTTCAATCCATATTTTCAGAAGCGATTCTGTACGAAAGGTGTGGGTGAGAAACAGATCAATATTTAAGTCTTTTTTTTTCATAAATTCTTCTCCTTGGATTTCACGAAGAATGCACTGCGAAAAAATTCAACTTCAGTTTTGTCAGATTAACAAAATTTTAAAGGTTTACTGAACAATCTAATGTACAAAAAGTTCAGATTACTTAAAACAATCAAGTAAATTTTTATGCCATTTAACACACTGTCAAGCTCAGTGTCAAGCTCAGTCCTGAGGAGGCTATTTTTGGCAGAATAATGTATTATACTACGAATAAAAATAAGGTCAGTTATTAAGTTGTCATACCTTCTTAAAGTTTTGAGTAATTGTTGCCTACACTATTTTTTTAAGTTGGAACAACTACTTGGTACTTTGGATGTACTTTGGATGGACATATGATGGACAATTGAAGAAGTAAGTTCCATTAACTTATGCACATTAGGATTAGGATTTCACTATTGAAAATGTAAGATTGTAATTTAATTCTGCACAAATGAACAAAATTACTTGAATAAAGATTTGTTCATTTTGCTGAAGGTGACTCAAAGACTCAAGTGAGTAAAATTATCCGATCTTCCCATCACTACTTTACGGGATGTAATTTTGATCCCTGTACATTTTACGGAGCATTACCGTTTATATTAATCAATTACATAAACTTAATACTTTAAACTTCTGAAACCATAAAAATCTTCTTTTCACTTTATAATGTATCGTTAATCACTATAGTAATTACAGAAATGGCACATGATGACATGAATTACATCAATAGTGGCCTTTGCAAGAGCAGTGATCAACAAACATGTAGAGAGTGCTCAGTGTCACTCACACAAACACTAAACACCATCAGAGTAACATGTGAAATTAAAATAATGCAGTAAACTTAACTAAACTACATCAGATATAACACAGAACACCCCAATGTACGGAACTGATATAAAAAATATCAAAAAAAGAAGAAACATGACTATTATAAAAAAGAAGAAACATGACTATTCCTATAAAATATAATAAAATGGAATGGGTCATGGAATTCTGGGAACACACGATTATTGTTTTTTTACTGTAATTTTAACAATAATTTACCATAAAAAGTATATGTAGTCTCTTTGTAAACATAATATTCATATATACCGTTAATGAAATGGAAACAAATCATACTTTTTATGTGGAAAAAAAGGTAATTTTTTAACATGTATTTTCTTTTTAATACATTATAATTTTTTACCATATGTTTTAAGGTATCTAACCAATTAACGTTTTTTTTTTTTTTTTTTTTTTTTACAGTGATAGATGCACACCAATGGATAGCTATTTTCTTTTTCTGTTGCTATCTGCATTTTGTATGAGGAACAAAGACACTGCATACACCAGTTCTCATGGCTACAGAGTGGACAATGTAAAAAACAAAACAAAAATCACCATGGATGCATCATGTTCAAGTCACTCAATCCATTTCAAGCATAAACACACAATCCTGTTTCACTGTTCTGTCAGAAGTGATGGGAGCTTGTAAAAAGAGAGGACAGTAAGTGTTCTCAGATATGTAGAGACATGCTAAAGAGATTAGCAATTCAAAACGTAACAAAAACTACAAATATTTTAGACAGAAAGAGAGACAGAGTGACAGAGAGACAGATAGATAGATAGATAGACAGACAGACAGACAGACAGATAGACAGATAGACAGATAGACAGATAGCTAGATAGATAGATAGATAGATAGATAGATAGATAGATAGATAGATAGATAGATAGATAGATAGATAGATAGATAGATAGATAGATAGATAGATAGATAGAGAGAAATGAATTAGCCATTTAATATAGTTTTAGTTTAGATGGAGTACAGCACACCACAGGACATGTCAACATTCCAAAAGTATTTCATGTCAATCTCGTATACATATGTGGAATCTTCAGAGTCATGTATTCAGCGCCAATAAGAAAAAGAGTCCACACACTCAGCTTCCCTTAATCAGAGCATATGTAACCCAGCACAATAACCAATAATTCAAAGCTCAGTCTCTTCCGCCACGAAAGAACAGTGTTCCTTAGCAGGGAGTCCCTCAGTAACACGTGTCACTCTTAATTCCAACTAGCTGCGTGACGGCCACCAGACACCCAATCATGAAACACACACCCGCTCTTTGTTTGCTTATGTGTTTCTTTCATTTCCCAATCCCAAACAGAGCAGTATGAAATAAACTGCACATTTTCCATTCCATTGCAGTAGGCGTTGCCTGCTTTGGCTCATTTTAAGGAAGTTTGCCACTCAGAGGACAAACGGTTAAATTAAAGATGACTAAATGATGACTACATTTCCCAACCATGAAAAAGAAAGCTTGTCAATCCCAAGTTTGCGTTTGAAATGAGGTCGACAAATGTAAGATTTTGGTTTTCCCATCCTGCATTTAGAATGAGAAAAAAAGCAACATGAATAGATCATTAATTCTCCATGTTTGAAAAAAAAAAAAAATCCAATGAAAAAACTGCATTACATTAATCCTAATAAAATGGGGGGGCAAGCTTTATTTATTTAGCATATTCCCATTATGATGTATAGTATATAATTATATATGCTTGATAGCAAGTTAACCACGTGTGTGTGTGTGTGTGTGTGTGTGTGTGTGTGTGTGTGTGTGTGTGTGTGTGTGTGTGTGTGTGTGTGTGTGTGTGTGTGTGTGTGTGTGTGTGAGAGAGGCTGCATGTCTGAGTCTTAGCTACGCTGGATATGTGTCCCGCCTGAGGGAGAGATTAGGAACATTGTTGTTGTCTTGTGAGCAGACAGCCGCTCACACATGATAAATTGTTTCCGCGTTGAGCTCGTACTATAAGCCTATGCCTCCACCAGGCCTCCCAGGTTCTCAAACCCCAATGCTGAATTTTTCCCTAAGATCACTGCAATCTACAGTTGCACCTTACCATTCTTTTGTTCATGAGTTCATGAGTCCTTATTTTATTGTAAAACTTGCCTCTGAAAGCAGTTTCAAAGAAATTTTACAAATATCAGATGACCTCGTTGCCTTTTCAGTGCAAATACACTATTATATCTGTGTAATTCCAGCTTTTACATTACCAGTTAACAGTTTGGAAACTTGATTGAATGTATGTTTTTCTCAATCTTAAAACATTTTGGTGCTTAATAGAATATTCCTGGTTTAATACACAAGTTAAGCTCAACTGACAGCATTTGTGACATAATGTTAATTACTGGATTATAAATTGTGCCTACCTATGTATTATTTTGGAAACTACATTTTTTAATAAAAAAAATGTTTTGAAACGGATGAGTTGGACCAGATAGTGAAGGAAAAGCAGCTAAAAAGTGCTCAGCATACATAGGAACTTCTTCGATACTGTTTAAAAAGCATCCCAGAATATCTCATAATGTTGGTTGGGAAAATGAAAGTGTGCAAAGTCTTACTTTAAGAAGCAAAAATATAAGATGCTTATTATTTGTTTCACATTTTGGTCTCTAAATGATTCCCATAATTCAATTGGAGATGTATTAGTTTTATCATTAGCACTTATTTGTTACTCACAAATGAAGGCACAGTCATGCTGGGTACACTAATGATGTGAGAGAAAGGTCATCTGGAGTCTACCTTACAGTTATTTAGGAAATGAGAGTGCTTTGGTGAATGAGATGATCAATTAATACCAATTATCAGAGCTCTGATAATTCACTAGCGAGAATTACATCAAGAGTGCTTAATTGCCCTACCAAGACCCACAAATATGTGCTTTTCTCCTCACTGTCCAGGGTTATTAAGTGCGGTAGGTTGCCTTGATATGTTGGCCATGCTTAAAATATAATTTGGGGAACAACGGAATAAAGACAATCTGTAATTGCTAGGTATCGCTGAGCTTGAAGATGATTTAGGGTCCCAGTGGGGAACTACATAAATAAAAAATAAGCAAAAACCTTTTAACATTTTAAATAAACCCTCAGACCATTCAAACATTCCTGTCATAAATGATATGATGGCTGCATTCATTATTTATAAATTTAGGCACTACATTTTTCAAAAGTCTGAAGGTAGAATTGAAACAGAATATTTGGAAGACTTTGTTTTATGGTGCAGTTCAACCCTTTGTTGATGCTGTGTGAGGTTTTACTCCATGATTACCACAATTTTCTAATTAATTTCATTAGGAAATTAATTTAAAATCAATAAAATTATTGAGTTAATTGCTTTTAATTTCTAACTAAAATAGGCAACCTTCAATTAGCTTCAAGTAAATATTGGCTGTATGTAATTATTAAATTAAAGCCATCAAACTTTTACATTTTTATAAAATTGAGCATGGATTGCATTTAAGAGAAAATCTATGCAAGATTCCTAAAACAATTTTTTGCAAGATAACTGGAATTTGACAAAAACATTATCAACAAACTAGACACCTTTACATGATCGTATACATACTTTTGAAGAAAAACGTATAAGTTGGTGAATTTACAAGCAAAGCAGGCCAGACGGTAATACTTTACATTAACGTTCCCTTTGTTAAGGGTTTATAAAGTAGTTTATTAAAAAACTAAAAGTAATTAATATGACAAGATTAAAAAGTGTAACGTTTATGCAATACCAAATTCTGAGCACTTGCATGTTATGAAGAATTAATAAATACACATACAGTATTCATACTTAATCAGCAACATAAAATGCCTTAATTCATGATTTATATCACAATGCAGAGAAAATAGACTATTATAGTGAGACTAAAAGGAGGAATTATATCATTTTGCTACAGTCCACTTCAGTTTAATAAATACAGTAACATCTTGACTTACTTATTTGTGTCCACATTAAATTAAGGTACATTTTCATAGGTTACTAATGTTAAATATGTGTTCTTGAGCATGTATAACATGTGAGGTAAAATGGCTCACTATTTGGCAAGTATTGCACAAAAGTTTCCATTTGTATTTACTTTGTTACAGCCACATATCAATGATTTATAATGCATTTGTAAATCACGCATTAGTTAATTAATATTCCTCTTTATAAAATTATTTAATTGTTTCAATAAACCATGTGGACAAATGTAAAATGTGCCTACAAATAAATTTATTTATAAAGCAAATTTTAATAATAATAATAATGAAAAAGCTTTTAAATGGATGTAGACCAGAGAGTGAAGGAAAAGCAAAACAGCATTATTTGGTCCAAGAAATATTGAATACTTTTATGTTTTCTTTGACCAGTTGTACATCAAGATTACTCCTTGTCACCTTTGGCTTGCTATGTATTGAAGATGATTTTATAAAACATTCCTTGAGGATTGCTTTGCCAATAAATTGTGCAAAACATTTTTCCAACATCAATAGAAGTTATTTTATTATATAGCTTTAAAAATTGCTCTTCGACAAAAAAAAAAAAAACTAAAAATCAAATGTTTTGTATTTGTAGTGACTGAACAACACTGGCCAATGCAATAGTTACATGCACAAATACAACAATGGGTTTACTCCATTATCAAAACATATTTGCCTAGCAGGGAAATTTAAAAAAAAAAGAGTAACAGCTAAAATCACAGTGAGTTATTTTTTAGTTCCTCTGTCCAAACAGTGCAAAGAGAACAACATAGAAATGTATAGAGAGAAAAAAGAGGCCTGAAATGAGGTTAACAAACTCACTAACACTGATGCACATGTCCTTTAACGTCTCTCAATGGGGGGAACCCTCATTCATATCTTCAGAAGTTATTTTTCACTCTTAATAAACAGGCCAACCATTGTCACATGGAGGGCTCTTGTTATTATTTTTTGAAGTAATTACACCTTATTATCAGTGTTTATTTTAGTGAGGGTGAATGCAAGTGTGGGACAGGGAGTTGTGGGTGGTGTTGATGGGCTGCACTGCTGAACAGTTGCCCCTGTGAGTATTTTATTTTTTTTACTCAAGGTTTGGGCATTGTAGCTGTGCTCTGCCACTAATTTCAGACCCACAAAAGAAACGTGCAATTAGGACTATTATTACAGCAGCTGCGCGTTCCCTGCATGGCAGCCCCGTCTTCTCTTGGCTCATGGTGGAGATGCTTGCTGTGGTCTAGAGCACCCCAGTGTGACCGCAACACTCATCTGTGTGTGTGTGATAGAACCACCACAGAATACACAAATAAACTGGAACTAGGTTATCAGTAAATAAAACCAAGTAATATACGTTTGATTTGAATGTATATGTATAATCTTGTCATTTTATTGAAGTAGGTATTTTAATAATTTCTCAGATTTGGAATAATCCACAGATTTTGTTGTTTCAGAAGGAAATTGGTCATTTAATTTACCAAAGTGACATTCAACTGATCACAAAATTATAGTCAGGACATTACTGATGTAAAAAACAGCACCATCACTATTTGAAAAAAGTAATTTTTTATCAAATCTAGACAGGCTACCATCACGCTACCTTTTACACCTTATTCTTGAGTAATCATGCTAAATTGTTAATTTGGTACTAGAAAATCACTTGCCATTATATCAAACCAAGCTGAAAGCTACTTGGTTCATTAAATGAAGCTCAACAATGTCTTTGTTTTTGAGTTGCCATAATATGCAATAGACTGGCATGTCTTATGGTAAAAATGAGGTCAAAAATGGCAAACAAAAAGCTTTCTCAAGAAACTCATCAGTCAATCGTTGTTTTGAGGAATGAAGGATATACAATGTTTGAAATGGCCAAAAACTGAGGATTTCATACAAAGGTGTTCACTACAGTCTTCAAAGACAAAGGATAACTGTCTCTAACAAGAACAGAAAGAGATGTGGATGGCCCAGATGTACAACTAAACAAGAGCATAAGTACATCAGAGTCTCTAGTTTGAGAAATAGACACCTCACATGTCCTCAGCTGACAGCTTCATTGAATTCTACCTACTCAACATCAGTTTCATGTACACCAGTAAAGAGAAGACTCAGGGGTGCAGGACTTATTGCAAAGAAAAAGACACTTTTGAAACAGAAAAACAAAAATAAAAGTTTAGAGTTGGCAAAGAAACACAGACATTGGACAACAGATCATTGGAAAAGAGTGTTATGGATCTTAACCCCATTGAGTTTTGTGGGATCAGCTAGACTGTAAGGTGTGTGAGAAGTGCCCGATAAGACGATCACATCTATGGCAAGTGCTACAGGAAGTGTGGGGTGAAATGTCACTTGAGTATCTGGCAAACTGACAGCTAGAATGCCAAGGATCTGCAAAGCTGTCATTGCTGCACGTGGAGGATTATTTGGTGAGAACTCTTTGAAGTAGTTTAAGAAGTTTTATCAAATTAATATAGGAATTTTTCACGTTATTAATGTCCTGTTACTTAACTTTGGTGAATAAAAGTACCAATTTCTTTACATAAGAGCAAAGTCTGTACATTATTCCAAACTTTTGGCCACCAGTGTGTGTGTAATATATATATATATATATACATCTAGCTCTGGAAAAAATTAAGAGACCACACCAAATGTTTCTTAAATCAGCATCTCTACATGTATGGCAGACAATCCATTTAAGTGTGTTGAATTCCTGCTCTAATTTTTGCACCAGGAGTGTCATAAAGTCACCCAACAGCAATGTGCAAGACCGGTAGAGAGCATGCCAAGACGTATGAAAGCTGTGATTGAAAATAAAGGTTATTCCACCAAATATTGATTTTGAACCCTTCCTAAGTTAAAACATTATTGTGTTTAAAAACAATTATAAACTTGTTTTCTTTGCATTATTCGAAGTCTGAAAATGCTGCATCTTGTTATTTTGACCAGTTGTCATTTTATTTGGAATTAGGAAGAAATGTTGTCTGTAGTTCATAGAATAAAACTAAAATGTTCATTTACTCAAACACATACCTCTAAATAGTAAATCCAGAGAAACTGATAATTTTGTACTTTTTTTCCAGAGCTGTATACAGTATATATATATATATATATATATATATATATATATATATATATATATATATATATATATATATATATAAATAATACACACACACATCATGTTGAAATAAAAAACATTTGAATGTCAAATTAAATATTCCTTTTTTCAATTATTGTATAAAACAATATATTGTTCTTTCCTGTATTCACATTAAAAATTATTTGATTTTTAGATTTATTATAGATATTAGGTTAGGGTAAGTGACCTGTTGGCAGAATTTAAAAAGATCCAAATTCAAAAGTAATTACAAAAAGTACAAAATAAATAATATATTGGAAAATAATATACTGGCCTAAAGATTGTGCATGCTTAATTCTCATGAACTGTGAAACTGACTTTGGAAAGGCCATAAAGATCCACCTCGCTCAAACACAAGAGCATAATCTTCTTCGTTCAGGCACAAACAAAATGGCTCTGGAATCTCCACTGTTGTTGTCACTTAATGATTTTCACACCTCAATGACTCTCAAGTAATTAAAATAATGATCCAGCACAGAGCGCTTATTTTAAAGGGCATGGGTGTATTTACATGTTTTGATTGTGTATGTGTGCTGGCAAGATATGGGTGTCCCTGATGTCAAAAGCGAGAATGTAATCATAAATTTGACATCAGGTCATTAAAGTCACAGTCAACAACTGAATATCTATTAAACAACACATAGTTGAGCGAGAGGGCTCCAGCCTTAATATACATTTAGGGTAATAACAAAACAATATAGTTACTGTACTTCTTAGTTGAACTTGCAGTTTTCTGTCAGGTATTCTATATTTTTTACAGATATTCTTATTTCTTATATTTAATATGGGGAACCTTGAATTTGAATTAGGTGACAACTCACTCACCACATATTGTAGTCCTAAGATTCTCATTTCATACATTTAATAATTCAAAAAGTTTGAATTTTGGGAAGGTGAAAAGCTGCAAAATAGGGGTTTAAAACAGAGACAGGAGTGAAACGTTGGTCCACTACACTGCAGTAGGAGATGCCTCACTGGTATTGATTGCAGCTCATTATGACCCTCTGACTCAGAGCCACAAATCCAGAGAAATCATTTAGCTAGGGGAGTGCTTCTGGGCAAATTGTCCTCTGGTTCTATGTGGGAGCCCTTGCTGTGAAGAGTGGAGAAGCAGGGCCCGGTCGGGAGTGGGCAGGCCCAGGCAGGACCGGCTGGGGCCTCATGCTGCGATCACCTCCGTGCCTCTGACAAACACTTCACTGGATAATCTCCCTACCAGAGACTTTGCCAAGCCCCATGGGCTCAGGGGGAAGTGTCAGGAAACAGTAGAGCAGTTTTAGCTCAAGTCTTCAAACCCTCCTAATGTATGTAAGCAGCTGTATCTCAATAAATGTTACACAGAGATCTGCTCGCACTGGCTAACAATGTTTACAAGACTTTCCAGTTGTTTTCAGTCCTGCTTGTATTAATGATTAGAAATACTGGATTCAAATTTTTAATTGAGGTCGTGCTTCCAAATTTAATATACAGCTAAACATAAAAGCACAACATTAAGAAAAGTTCAACTAAATAGGGAAAGCATCTCTTTATTATCACAATTAATACATAAATGGTATATGCGGTAGGAAAAATAAAAATAAACGCATTGATCGCAGATTGACCAGTTTTATGATGTTGGGCTTCCAACAGAAATAAGATAAGTCACATTTTTATTGACAGGCCAAACTGACAATATTCAAATCTGGGAGAAAAAAAAAAAGAAAAAAAAAAGTAATCCAACTGTTAGGAGGTTTCCATCTTGTATCCATGTTTTTCAAGCTCCGCTCTGAGGAGAACATGAGAAAAAAAAATTAAGAGAAAATATGCAAAACAAAAACATTTTGTATTCCATGAAAAATAACATAGCATTTACAACCTTTTGGCTTCAGGAAAGGGTAAGGCTTTATTATTGGGAACACAATTAACTATATATCAGCAATCTATTAATTTATCTTTTTTTTTTTTTTTTTTATTTAAAGAATATACTGTATGTGAGCACATTAAATGGTAAATGGTCTGCACTTATATAGCGCTTTTATTTAACCTTAGAGGTTACCAAAGCGCTTTACACTGTGTCCCAATCACCCATTCATATACCAATGGTGGCAGACCATTTTAAATGGCAGTATTTATTGTGGCAAAGTTCTCACGCATAAAAAATGTGGTTTGAGGCCACCATGGGTTTTGGTTAGCCATCAGAGTATTAGATCCTGAGGGACCGTTTTCTTCTAAATCAGTGCACAGAACACAGAATTCTAACACAGAATACTTTAAAACAAAATGGGTGGGTTTTACAATTTTCAGCAACAGAACATTCTAGCAATAGACACTAGGACAGCACTGTACTGTAATATACAGTTAAAGTCAGAAGTTTACATGCACCCTAGCCAAATACATTTAAATATAGAGGCATGCTTGGGGTCATTGTCAATTTGAAAAGACCCATTTGCGACACGCTTTAACTTCCTGGCTGCTATGTTGAGATGTTGCTTCAATATATCCACATACTTTTCCTTCCTTGTGATGATATCTAGCTATTTTGTGAAGTGCACCAGTCCCTCATGCAGCAAAGCACCCCCACAACATGATGCTGCCACCCCCATGCTTCACAGCTGGGATGGTGTTCTTTGGCTTGCAAGCCTCATGTACTATTGTTTGTACAGATGAACGTGGTACCTTAAGCATTTGGAAATTGCTCCCAAGGTTGATCCAGACATGTGGAGGTCAACAATTGTTTTTCTGAGGTCTTGGCTGATTTATTTAGATTTTCCCGTGATGTCAAGCAAAGAGGCACAGAGTTTGAAGGAAGGCCTTAAAATACATCCACAGGTATGCCTCCAATTCAGTTTACATCCTGTCAGAAGCTAATTGGCTAATTGTCTAAAGGCTTGACATCATTTTCTGGAAATTTCCAACCTGCTTAAAGGTACAGTTAACTTATTATATGTAAACTTCTGACCCACTGGAATTGTGATATAGTCAATTAAAAGTGAAACAATCTGCCAAGATGCCACTGTTGGACCCTTGAGCAAAGCCATTGACCCTACCTGCTCCAGGGGTGCCGTATCATGGCTGACCCTGCACTCTGACCCCAGCTTAGCTGGGATATGTGGAAAAAAAAAAAAAAATTTCACTGTATATATGCATAAACAAAAATGTATGTATAATGTGTGACCAAAATAAAGGCTTCTTCATGTCATGCACAAAGATGTCCTTAAACAACTTGCCAAAACTACAATTTGCTAATAGAACATGTGTAGAGTGGTTAAAAAATGTGTTTTAATGGCTTCAACCTAAGCGTATGTAAACTTCTGGCTTCAACTCTATATACACCTTTTGTGTATCAGTAGGAAATATAAATTTTAGGTTTCAAATATAATTGAATAGAAGAACAATGAGCCCTACAACAAATGGTGCGCCCCCCACAGAGCCCAGATAGCAATATCATTGAGTCAGTCTGGGATTACATGAAGAGACAAAAGCAATTGAGACAGCCTATATAGATAGAAAAACTGTGGTAAATTCTCCAAGAAGCTTTTTTCATTTTTCTCAAGCGCCTAAAACTTTTGCACAGCGCTGTATTATATAAATATATAAACACAGATCAGCCATAACATTAAAACCACCTGCCTAATATTGTGTAGGTCTCCCTCGTGCCGACAAAACAGCACCAACCAGCATTTCAGAATGAGATGCTATTCTTCTCACCACAGTTGTACAGAGTGGTTATCTGAGTTACCGTAGACTTTTTAATCAGTCTGGCCATTCTCTGTTGACCTAAAAGTGATTTGGACCATGGCTTGATTGTTGGTGCCAGATGTGCTGGTTTGATTATTTCTGTAACTGCTGATCTCCTGATTTTCACACACAACAGTCTCTAGAATTTACTCCGAATGGTGTCAAAAACAAAAAACATCCCTTAGCAGCAGTTCTGCAGATGGAAATGCCTTGTTTTTTGTTTTAAGCTGGGAAGAGGTCAACAGAGAATAGCCAGTCCGATTCGAAGGTAACTCAGATAACCGCTCTCTACAATTGTGGTGAAAAGAATATCATATCATGCTATTCTGAGATGCTGGTTGGTGCGATTTTGTCAGCACGAGGGGAATCTACACAATATTAGGCAGGAGGTTTTAAAGTTGTGGCTGATCTGTGTATTTGCATATATATAAAACTTATTTTCGTCACACATTATTCATTTCGAACATATGCAGTGAAATTATTTTTTTCGCATATCCTAGCGAAGCTAGGGTCAGAGGATATATATATAAATATATTAAAAAAATCTACATTCACAATTAATAAAACCTGGCACACATACATGTATTTTTTAAAGATTTTTTCATTGTTAATGTAGAGTTAGTACACTTTATATTTAAAACATTAAAAATATTTAGGCTACTTAATGTCTCACACAACCTTCCCCACTTCATATGTATAAATAAAAGCAAAATCGAAGTCAACTTGTAAAATCTACCTGAGCTGATTAGAAAAATCATCCTCTACGTTGTCATCATCCCAGTTATCCTCCCAAACATGGGCATCCTCATCTTCATCCAGGCCTGTCCAGTCTGCGAATGACACGAATAGAGCTATGAAGCTCAATCAAAATTCAACACTGAATCCAGCTGCAATTCACTACACATAACCAGTGTGGAACTGCTATTAATTCTGCTCAAGATTAATAAACATCACAACTACAGCGCATTAGTCAAATTATATTCTATACCTTGAAATTATTGAAGAAACGAGAGAGATTCACAATAAACAAAGTGCATATGAGTTTTTGAGGTGCTACACATGCTGGCTGCTAATACATGACCAGACATATTATTGTTGTTATTTCACGTTGGTTAATTATGGATTTTCAAAACGATCATCAAAACGTACAGCACATGATAGTTATTCATTTGTTGTCCTTTCCAAAGCCACAGATGGTTGAATAAAATAAAGATTGTGTGTTGGTTAGCTTAGCATGCTAGTTGGCTAGCTGAGTCACTGTCTAGAATGGATGTTTATTTACCCTCAAATCATATAAAAGCGCATTTCTAACCAAAAACACACGAAATTATGGTTCACATACCCTCTGCAGGGAATTCTTCAAATTCGTCGTCCTCCTCCAACAACCCCAAATCCACTGTTTGTTTCTTCTCTGACATGTCTTGCTACTGTTCCACCCGCTCGACACAGCTTCTCGTGGACGCTCCTGTAACAAGGGGACGTTAAGTGTGCGCGTGCGCGTGCGCAGCTCTGTGACAACGCGTACAAACAAACCAGTGCACAGTTCTTTGACATGCATAAGGGCTTCTCTGCCTTTATTATATGAGCTGTTTGAAGTGTTTATTTATGAAGGCTCTGCATAATAAGTATTCCTGAAGAGGCCTTATTGTGCCTAGCAATTTTCTAAATGCGTGGATATAATTTATTTTAACCCATCCCAGCCTTTTTCTTGCAGTATGTAAACTAATTTAAATACAGTGATGTACATAATTCGTGCACACGTGGAAGTTCATGCTTTTGTGAACACTACTGCGATCTATTTAAAAAGGAGGTTAAGACTTGTATTTATTATTTGTTTGTTGTTGTTGTTGTTGATGATGATGATGATGTTGTTGTTTAGTTTGATAATTTTTCATTTATATAAACTATTACAATGAAAAAACACGATTAACTAATTATTTAGTTTAATGTATGTTGTCAATGGTGTAAAGCTATTTTGTGTGTGTGAGATTGTGTGTGTGTTTGTTTGTGTATTTGTGCGTGTGTGTGTTTGTTTTTGTATGTGTGTGTTTTTTGTGTGTGTGTTTGAGTATGTGTTTTGTGTGTTTTTGTTTGTGTGTTTGTTTTTGTGTGTGTTTGTTTGTGTGTGCTTGTTTTTGTGTGTGTGTTTTGTGCGTGTGTGTGTGTGTGTGTGTGTGTGTGTGTGTGTGTGTGTGTCCAGATCTATTTAGTTATTAAAAAATGCATGATATGTGCAACTCACACAAGTTAAGCTTGACTAAACTTCTTCTAAGATAAACATGTTTTCAATTATTGAGTTCAAAGTCATTTTGATATTTTTTCTGGAGCTTAAATTAAATATGTCATGTGGAGAACCATTCAAAGACAGTAAAAAAAACTAAAACTTCTCATTAAAGCTTAAATTCTTGAAAAGGTAATGTTGGTGAGTAGTGAAGAATAATATTTTATTATTATTTCTTAAAAAAATATGCAGTGAAACCATTTTTTTTTTAAATATCACACACACCAAATCAAAGTCATGTGGTGTTACCAACATGTAGGTTGCCATTTTGTTGTCATGCTAGAAGAAGCAACAACAAATAAACAGAGGAGACCTCTTTAGATCCCAAAAACTGTGTGTGAAAAAAGATAATAATTATACTTAAAAATATACTTTTATGATTAGTCACATTTTTTTCAGGCCATTTGGAGTAAGCCTCTACTCAAAAATTCATGATATGTGTGAAAGTTGCCTTACCTAATTGTACACAAAATTACATTTCTACAAACTTGACATGTGTGTTTTAAATAGCATTTTTAAAAGATTTCTTATTTTTATCACCTCGGACAATCTTATTTGTCAATGACCCACATGACAATAAAGAAATACAGAAAAAACTGTTACTGATTTTGCAGATAACTGGCGGTGAAATGTAGAAAACAAGTTGAAAACACTCCAGTGAAGGTGCATCTCAGAAATGATCTGACAGCTACAGACAAGAACATTGTGTTGTATAGATAAATGACAGCACATACACAACAAATCCACACATTCCACAATGAAAATTGTCCTGTGGCTCCAATTTGCTGACAGTTGGTGAAAAATCTCAACTAAGATCCTGCTCACTTATTCTATTTTCAAATTATTTTGTAATCATCCAATGTCCATACAGAAGTAGACAAAGGAAGTGATTTATACAGGAGGATGATGGTGTTCTCGAACAGCTTATATACAAGAGGATATAGTAGATATGGAAACTAGGATTCTTAGTGCTGTTTTGGGTCCACATTTTCTCTTGTGCCAGAAAAAAGAATTGCTAAACAAAATTACTGCATAAGAACTCTTGGAATAAAATAGAGGGATCATTCCAGTCCATCTCAGGTAAGGGCCTGGGAATCTCTCACAGTGTCTGTGGAGCATACCTGAGACTGCAGTTACACTGTGGCGCCTGGAGTCTCAGGAGATGGGGAGGGGGCAGACAGCGGGGCTACCCAGACTGACTTGCAGGCTTTCTTCGTATGTGAGAATGCCTTTCATTGGCCCCTCCAGGACAGTATCGCACAGAGTCCTCCTCACAGAGGCTCCAACCCTACCTGGCAAGTCTGGCAGTCTCGCTTCCACCGGTCCTTATCAGGACAAAGATCACAATATGGCTTGAGGGGTGCTAGGACAAGCGGAGGGGACAGAAGGGTTTTATAGGACCAAGAGGTATAGCAGAGCCATCATCACCACCAGCTCTCATCTGACTGATCACCGATCTGATAAATGACAGGACTCTCCTTTTGCCAGTGAAAGTGACAGCACACCAGAACATGTCTACCTGTCCAAGTGCCCTTGATGAGATAATCGCCCGTCTCATTCAGCATAAATACAAGAATGCCTAATAAGACAGCAAGTGTTTCACTGTGAAGTCCAACTCTTGAAGCAAATGTTCTTCATATGCTATTGGTGGAGTTGACGTCTGTTTTCATTTGTATATCTTGCTTTATTTTTGTGATTACTATGCACACTTTATTTACTAAAGGCTAATGGGAGATTGACATTAAAATCTTAGAATGACCTGAGTATGGTTAAACAGAAGCTGAACAATTCAATAAATGAGGTAAACTTTAGGAAAACATGTCAGCTTTGCTCATTTGAAAATGTGTGGAGTGATTTGCTTCCAGGATATCTGACAAGATGAATGTGTACATCTAATCCCACCCAGTCACCAAGTCTTAGGCTTTCTTTTTAAGTGGTATTAATATGTCACTATCAATATCAATAAATCTGGTGTTTTGTGGCTAAAATGATGTAATAACACTTTAAAAAGTTACATGAACAGATGGAAAAAATTAATATATTAAAGGCCTGCATTTCCTCTAACCCATCTTTCTGCCTATCTAATTCATGTGTCTATCAATAGGAATTTTACCCTCTTATTTTTCCTCTGTCTTTCTTGAAAAGGCCTGTCAGCTGGAGCTTGAGGTACAGTTTGCCAACAGGCTAATGACCCTTTATGGCAATACAATCTGATGTTTGTCCTGGCCGGCCCTCCGGTAATCCTTCCACCTTTGCGGCTTAGTTATGCTCAGGCTTAAGTTGCATATTTTGTATTTATCAGGATTTTGCTGATAAATGCTATCAGCAGAGGGAAATGAAATATGGGTGGTCTTTCTCAAGTTGCAAGAACAGACAGTTATTTCATGTAGATTTCAGCTGTTATTTTCTTACTTCACAGTCCTATTGTCACAAAACAACTTTTTTCCCAGGTTGAGCAGTTTTAAACCAGCATAACTGTGAAAGGACATACAATATTTGTATTTCCATGGCCCTTGAATGTGGTTACGTCCACATTTTATATTTCAAATCAGTGTACATTTTTTCAAACAGCCTTACCCCATTGCTACATTGTGTAGATTTCCTATCAACAACATATCCATCCAATAACAATATACTCACTGTAGGAGCAAAAACAAAGAACTCAAAGAACTTAAAAAATCTAAATTCAGAATAAAGAAGGTATTTGCTAATGTAAACACCACATTGTTTAGGGAACATCAGTCATTGCTACATAAACAACTCAAAGCCATATTCTGAACGCAATGTTAATTTTACTCATGATTTATAGTAAATGCTCTTAACCAAATGATTCTTGACAATAATGCATGGAGTCACATGTAAAGCTCAGATATAAATAGCGCACAGGGAGTGTGAAAAGTCAAATGTTTTGACTAGGAACAATATTTCAAACAACAATTTCAGCAGGCCTTCTATCAAAGTATGATGCAAAAAAAATGGGCACGATAAGTTTGTTTCAGTGTGTTACTCTTAAAAATGACAGTAATCAGTCTGCCTCAGCGCTGCTTGTGTAAATAAAGCATCGCCTTATTAATATATATTTAATGACAGAATTCAGGCAACGCTATGATTAAGAGATGCAAACATTGTTGATAATATTTGTCTGACCTTGCATTACAATAGTGCATTGTGATTGGTGGCTTACACTGCAGGTCTCTCTCTCTCTCTCTCTCTCTCTCTCTCACTGGAATGACATTCTCAAGTGAATGTCGCTCATCAAGGGGCTTACGGAGTAAGTGATAAAGTGTTCCACTCTAATACCTGCCCTCTTCTCATCTGTCATCTATAAAGAGGATTTGAAATGAAGCAACATTCTTCAGGATATAATGAACTCAAAAGCATACAGAGGGATATTGTAAAACAAATAAATGGAGAGTGAAAACTTGCAGAAAATGTATAGTTCCACTTTTGGGGTTAGACTTTTGGATTAAAAATACACTTATACTATAAAATATTTATTTAATGTACTGTTTAATTGTCCACCCTCATTCATAATTGCGTACAAGTTTGGTCAATATTGATTTAACCCAAGTAAATGGGATAGTTCGCTCAAAAATGAAGACGCTGTCATCATTTACGCAGAACTCAAAAACAGAATATCAGCGACTGACAATCTCAGTCACCATTCACTTTCATTGCATATTTTTTACCTACAATGAAAGTGAATGGTGACCTATTCTGTCAATTTTCCAAACATCTCTTTTTGAGTCATTTTTGAGTTGGAACAATATGAAGGTGAGTAAATGATGACAAAGTTTTCATTTTCGGGTGAAATCATTGAAATCATGTTTTATACTCTAATCTTTCTTGATTTCAGGTTCTAATGCGCAATGCATTATAGAATTGAGTAATACACTCCATATGACTATGGGCCCGGAATTAACCCCTGATTGGGCTGATTGATAAATGAAGCTGTCCTTATTTTTGGGCAAGGCTCCTCTGCGGGCCCCTTCAGCTCTGGACTTTGTCCAGGAAAACCTCTAACAGCTACCTATTAAGTAGTTAGACCCACAAGGCTGGAGCACTGTGTATGGATTGGTCACCTGGGTGTGTGTCTGTTAAATCAGAGACCCCATTGGTCAGTGGTGGACTCTTGTTGTGTACTGGTAAGATAACATTGTGGGTAATCCTCATTCTTTTCCCTTGAGGTCTGGAGTACCATGTTTTTACAGCTTGGCGGGTTGTTTAGCAAGGTAATTATTAGCATTTCACGTAAACATTCTGCAAAACCTCCAATGAATCTTTGTTCGTTTGACCCACACTTTACAAGCTCAAATACAAGTCACCATAAATTGAAGGAGGCGCGAATGTTTTTGTAATTCACAGAAACATTTAATGATGATGGTGTATTGAGTGAGATAACTTATTTGAAATATAGTATGTTTTGAAATGGCATGGAGAATTTCATG
Organism: Xyrauchen texanus; assembly: GCF_025860055.1. NCBI lineage: Eukaryota > Metazoa > Chordata > Actinopteri > Cypriniformes > Catostomidae > Xyrauchen > Xyrauchen texanus. The sequence goes on along the minus strand of NC_068285.1, from coordinate 25,036,938 downwards.
TGAATTTTATAAAAACATTCAAATGCAATCAAAGAGAGCAGTTACTGGCTAATGACTGATTTTATCAGATTATGCAAGTGTGGTCACAAAATACACAAAATACACTTGGCATGAGTCATTATTACTATAAATTGTGATATTCTAACACACCCTACATCTTTACTTATACTCATCATACAGAAGTCTAAGGTCCTCTAACTACAGTTTTTCTCAATCGCTTTGGCTGATTTTCTGAAACAGTCTTAACATTCTGTAATCTGTAAGCGCAATTGTCACAGCTGTTATATGGGTCATCACAACTCTATTGCATGTATGCACAATGTAGTAACTCACCCAATTAATTTAATTCATGCTTCAAAATCTAGTCATTGTGTCAGTAAACTGGCCAATGCCACCAAAATGAAAAGTTTGTTTGTCATCGTGTGAGCCGTACTAGTCAAAATGTTTAGATGTTTTTTCACCATGGCAGTCAACCCTGGAAATGTTTGTTATACACACATTTTATTTTTGTTCTACTTTTTTGTTGACACTGACTGTATACTGTACTATACAAGAATGTCAGTTTTGTCTAGCTGAATGCTATTGTGTATCACACCGATTTCAACAGTAGGTAAACGTTTACTGGAAAAACTCAATACTGTACAATACTGTAGGACACAGAAAAAGCATATGCACATTTGTATGTATACAGTAAATGTATTTTCACATTTGCTCATCCATTTTTACACATTTCTTACATGTTAAGTCATATATAGTGAACAGAAAATTTTCACAAAAAAAAAAAAACCTGTAACAATAAAAAACTTGCAGTAGTTCTTGTATCTCCTCACAGTACATAGCACTACAAGTTCCCATCTTCTTGGTGGACATCCTGTCGCTGTTGTTGGTCTGGCCAGAGATTTAGCAGACATCATAAACATTCCATGTCATAGATATTTATGGAATATACATGTATGTCTGAAAGATTTTGATAATTGAATGGATAATTTTGCATATGATGGCTCACACGGTGAAAGAATGTTTAGAAGTTGTGAAAAGTATGACAATTTCACTGAGAATCAACTCAGCAAGTGATGTGCTTTTAGTTCTTGTGCAAATTGTAGACAATTGTATTTACTCTTATGCAAGCATGTGCCAAAACACATGCAATTTGCTTAAATTAATACAAAATTCAAATCTGGTGTGAACAAGAAACTAATTGTTCAGAGATTTGAACTTAATGTTTAAAAAACAAAATTCTCACTTGAGAATTGATCCAAAGCTATTGAGAAAAATTGTAATATGGAATGGGTGAGAATCAAAATGATTATTTGCTTACAGGTTTCCTGGATCAGTTTTGCCCCAACCACCCATTTTTGCTTGGGTATTCTGGCACATCGTCCACAAGGATCAAACGCATTAGGAAGTGCACAATTAAGTATATTTAGCAGATTGCATTTTGAGCCATTAGTGAAAATCATCTCAGTTCCTGCACCATGGAATATGAGGAGAGGACTGGTCTGGATTTTTTGAAACGAACACAGAGAGTATCAAGCCTCTCTTGTGTGTCTGTAAGTTAGGGCAAGAAACCAAAAATAAATTTCTAAAGTGTAGCCAGTCACAAGCTTTTAAGGAGACCAGAGCACCATGGGTAGTCTACAGATGAAATACTAGGGGGTGAAAGGGAAAGTAGTGATTTGTCATTAGGACTTTTCAAAGAATGGTGATGCCAAGGGCCCAATTATGGTTTTTACACCTGCCCTCTTCATAACACACATCAAGTTCTTTGTGAGGAACAAAACTGCTTTTTTTTTACTTGCAATAGAGCTGTATGGGAGGATATTTTCTGGAAATGTAATACATTACATTTCAGCATGTTTGAGAAAAATATCGAAATTATGTGAATGATTTTTGACATTTATATATGCTACAAATGGTTCTGACAAACATATTTTGGCATACCACTGTCCACCTCACTACAATGGAAACTGAACACAGCATGAACAAGTATTTACAATCATGTTTGCAGCCTCATACTAATATGTTTGTGTGCGTAAAATGTTAAATGAGCAGCACTGAGAATCATATTTGGTATGTAATGCTGTATTTTCATTCATTTTTCTTCTATTAGCTTGGCTGCAGCATTTGTCTTTTGGCTGAAGAGTTGAGGAGGTGTCTGCAGCCTCTAATGCAGAGAGTTTCTCCTCCTACAGGCTATAGGTGCAGTGCAGAGCAGAAGCTGTTTTGGTGCATGTCAAAGTTCTGAAGAAATTATCCAAAAGATGTCTTGTGAAAACCACAAATATATTAGACATCTAAAAGTACTGAAAATACTGACTAGCATTCACAATTTTCATTTATTCTAAATGTGACTCAGAATTCTGCGCATATACAGCAGAACATTTCATCGGCCACTGATCTTCCCTGGCACACAGCTACAGGGGATTCCCCCATCTAAGAAAGGGTCTGGAGATAGCGTGACATGTCTGGAATGGCAGAACCATTTGCCACTTGTTTCCATTTAGGGCAGCAAGCACAGACTTTCTAATTGGGAGTTTGCCAAAAAGTTTTTGCCCCAAGGCTATATGCCATTGAGCTCCATAGATGTGACCAAAAATGTCACACAGAATATTAGGCCTAGTTCAAAGATGTAAGGTGGGTCATTGGATTCTCAGGGTGGGCCAGACACTGGGGTTGGCAGGTTTATCTAGTAATTATGAATAATGAATGTGATTTGTCATTATCAAAGGTGGAGTTGAGCTATTATAAAAAAAAAAGAAGAAAAAAGAAAAACATTTTAACAACTTCGCTTGATGACTGGTTTCCTGCAACTTAAGGGGGAAACCCTAATGTACTGGTTCTTTGTTATATATTTAGGTGAAAAACATTTTATTTTAACAGAGATTAGATACATACATACTTCCAGGTACAAAAACAGAAAGAAAAAAAAAAACATGATAATAAAAGTGAAAAGAGGGAACCCCATAAACTTGGGAAATGAATTCATAAGAAAAATGAAAACACAATTTTTTTTTTTATATAAATGTGTCTAGACTAATCAGAATTTCTATCTGCCCAAAATGAATAATTACATATTATTTCTCAGATTTATTTAACATACGAAAAATACAGAATATACAATTCTACTTGCAACTGCTATCTCAAGCTTACTTATATAAAACAAAACTCTGTATTTTTTTTTTTTTTTTATGTAATGACTAACTTGCCAAACTTTAACACATTAAGTAATTACTTTATAAAAGTGCTTGCTATACCTCATAAAAATGACTTTGCTTCCAAGCAAACAGTAATAATATTGCAAAACAAGCCAAGAATCTGATTTGGCGAGTTTAGCCAGCTCTTGCCATTTTTGTGCACAATATGTATCAGACAGTCATTGAACAGATTGTGGGCAGTCCATGGGTGTGCTGTTTGGGTCTAAATCAGGGGTGGGGAACGTCAGGCCTCAGGGCCGTATAAGGCCCGCAAGACCATTTTACCTGGCCTGCGAAGCAATTTGAGAAATAATTTGAAAAGCAAAAAATGGCCTTGATTCAATTTCAAATAATGTTTAAAAATAATTTTAAATGATAACAACACCAGTGGCGAATTCTCAGTGCCAGCAAAGCCTTCACTGCTGGCCTAACATGCCAAATAAATACATATTTTTCATCATTTCATTCTCAATTACCTTTTTGCCTATGTATTTTTAATCGCTTTCCACTCTTAAATAATCCACAAACAAAAAGAGTAACATTTTAATTTTATCCAATCAGAATTTATTCCTTGATGCTTAAAAGCGAAATGTGACAACTGTTTCACAAACCACATGCCCAAAGCCGAAGCAGCGTGTGAGTCTGAGCTCCACCCCATCAGGCCTTCAGAATTTATCCCTCAACAGTGCAAATGAATGAGCAACTAAAGTCAGATTGTCAGATTCAGCAGCCAATCAGATTGATTAATTTGTTCTTGGTGACTCAATCACACTTTAAGTGATGTAAATTGAAAGCGAAGAGCACAAGATCTTGCTCACGAGTCGGCTGTCATCACTGCTGTTATTGCCATTGAGAAAGAGATCCTTATGGATGTAAAAACATGAGATGTTCAGCATGACCGTGTGATTGCTTAATTTATTAAACAGGAAAGGAGGACTAATTTTCAATTCAAGTAAATTGGTAAGTGCTTTTTGCATTGCTATAGCAACATCAGGAGTTTTCTAAGATTAAATTAGGCTGCTGGAGCATTCAGTGTTGGATCAAGTTTTGAAAAGTAGTGCTGTGTTACATTCAACTCGGAAAGTCAGATTTTACATCTTCCTTCTAAGAAAAGTGCAAAGGAATGCATCTTGAAGTCAGAATTACAACTTGTAGGCTCGTGCAGAAATTCTCAACTCCGATTTCACCAAGATGCAGGTGCATGATGTCACACAAACATGTCGGCACTCAGGGGGATATAAATAGTAAGTAATGTCGATAAATTAGTTCGTTTCCACATTGCATGATATTAAAACTTGTTTAACAAATGCCTGTTGGAACAGGTTTATAAAACATTATATACAACAGTTAGTTCCGGTCCTCAAATCTGATTGGACTAGAGACGTTCCATGAGCACTGATGGTGTGACAACATCAGCACTCAGAAGCTTCACTGTGTGAATCACTCCGCTTTTTTTCGTGCCATTCTAAACTATGGCGTAAGAGCAGTGTCTGAGATCAAAGATCATTTTTGTGTGTAATATGAACCAGTTGGTGATGTAAAGTGAATGTTTTAAACAGCTTTAAATGAACAATTTCAAGATTAAGGCTCACTGCAGCTGAGAGACACAAAGGACTGTTTGATTACAGAACTTGAAGCTCTTACCGAGTTTCCACATTGGAATACACACTGTTTAAAAATGGCAGAAGACATCGCTGTTTCTATAGTGATCGACTCTTGCCCAGCTACCACAAAATAGGGAGAAATACCCCCGCTTGGACACTATTTTTCCCCTGAGAAAGCTGATCTCCAGAACGCTGACAGCATCTCTGCTTGGGAGTGGCAACAGGTGATCACACAGGCTCGGTGTCTCTCTCTCTCTCGCTCTCTCTCTAACACACACACAAAGATACATAGACCTTGTTTACCCAATAACTTGTTTGCACAAGCCGTGATACTATTTCTGAAATGAACTTTTTGAATTACTAACGGAGGTTTGGATGCATCGTTTGTTTTGAACCAGCAACGGCAGATTCTGATCTGTAGCGTAATAAAGTAGTTCCATGCACAAACTCGTTTTTATGACCATACTCGGTTTTTCCTAATTTTATTTTTTTTTAATATTCATTGAACTGTTGTATATAAGCAATATCACACTCGCAAACATGCTATATGGCCATCATCAGCACTGCTGTAATTACCTACGGCACTTGGCCTGCGGCATCGTGCCTGTGGCCGAATCAGAGCAGTGCTGATGTAAGGCAATATAGCACTCTTGCTCGTGTGATATTACTTAAATAATCTCTTTTGATAATCGCACACCTGTAGCACATATGCTAACACTACAGCATTGTTTATCAGTTGGGTTGCTAGGAGACATCTCTAATGAGTGTCAAACCCCTGCTAAGCTAATGGGAGCGTTGCAGTTTTGTTCCCTTAAACATCATCTTCCGAAAATCGGGGAATGGAATGCAATTATTGTCGGAGATATCAAGCAGGAATATCCCACTTCCAACTTGAATGGAACGTGTAACCGTGTGCCCTGACGAAAGGAAATTTAACGCAAGCAACATTTAAATCGCAAATATTATTAGATAGATTTTCCAGGTATTATAGACCTCCTTGGTAGATTCATATGAAAAATTATGATTTTTTGAATGTCTGTTTGGGAGATGTTCATTTCACAATAGCAGTTAAAATTAGGCTTGAGCATTAAATGTTTTTTCAAGTTCTGGCTTTCGTGCATGGACGTGTTTTTAAAATGTCAATTGGTATTACTAGTTAGCTGCGATATAATGTATGATGCCCAGAGGCATAGGGTGTCTTAGTCATTGTGAAACTGTGTTTTCTTAATGGCATGAAGCACACTAAAGGCCTAGACTTTTAATGCACGGCCCGCTGCTGAACAGCACAAAATATTGTATAATAGACAGAACTTTTAGCGTTTTTGGTGTGTGAGCACGTAACGAAATGTGTACATTAATTTCAACCCACAATCAGAAATTGCAAGCAATTGTATGGCCCGCGAATAATTTTGTAAATACTCAAATAGCCCTTAATGGAAAAAAGGTTCCCCACACCTGGTCTAAATGTTCATACCTCTAAGAAATCCTCTTTTACATACTTCTCGCTAATAACCCTTTGCTCCTGCAGTGAAAGCTATTCCTCCCTCTAAAACACACCACTGCCTGCAACCAGTCTCAAGCCACAATAACTAAAAAAGCCCAGGTAAGTACCGTAGCTGTAAAGTACATTTTTCTAAAAGTTACTTTAGCTAGCTATAACCATATATCAATAGATTAAAACAATAAATTATACACATAATCAAATATGATATCAAATCATAACCAACTGTGATATATAGTGAAATATTACAGTGACTTCATTATCAGTCAATAAAAGGAATACTGTCAAATTATTTTTTTTTTAATCTGTGTGAAAGTAGAATTCACAATAGTCCTTTTTTTTTTTTTTCTCATTTTGTCCAAAGCACTTGTTGGTGCTCATTTGTTTTGGTTTTCAATAGCTGTGTAAAGGGAGCTCACTCTAATTTTCACATTTGTTTTAATTTTGATGTTATGTTTGAACATTCTGGCATTGTAATTTTAGATGTAATTATTTAAATTAATCTGTACAAATGAACAAATAGTCTCCAGTTAGAGCTGTCATCTGGCGGTTAGCGCATGTGATCACAGCACGATAAAGAAAAGGTGGACACAGATTCGAGATTCGAGTTTGGCCTAGATGCCATTCAATTTATTGCAGAGTTATAGATTATGAGAAGTGTTCAGGCAGACCTAACTATAGCAGCCTAATTGTGAGTTGATGGATAAATTAGGTGTATGCCTGGCTTAATAGATGAGTCTTTAGTCTAGACTTAAACTGAGTGAGTGTGTCTGTGTCCTGAACAGTGTTAGGGAGACTATTCCATAACTTAGGAGCCAAGTAGGAAAAGGATCTACCTCCTTTTGTGGATTTTGTGAGTGGCATTTCTCTATGTATTGGTGATATTGAGAAGCTAAGGTGGGTGTGTGAGAATAATTATATGTGATACTATCATCCACCGATGAGCACAACTGTGGCACTGTGCAGTAGCCAAGCCATTTTTTTTAAGAGAGGAGATGAAACGCAACCAGACTTTTGTCTATTATGCATTTTGTAAAAAATTTACTGCATTTATAAGTATTTATTTTATTATTTTGAACTCATATTTTGTACTTAAATATTCAGAAGCACATGTCTACTCATTTCTTCATGAGAAACCTACAGTAAATCAAATACTTTTAAAGTGAAACAGGGAGAAATTGAATTAGCTGAAATTACAACAGACATTTATAATAAGCATTTTATAGCTAGATAAATTTTTTATAGTCAATTTCTATGGGTTTTACTGTCTTATAAACTCTGCGTTGTACTTAGGAAAAGAAAAGGGCAAAGTTGTTTTCCTTCTTAGACATGTTCTTGTTTTATGTGAGCATGCCAACCATCCCTGACAGTGTTTTACTAGATGATGACTCATGGCTTCTTAGCAGAGCTCTTGTTTATTTGCTTGCTTGTAGGCTTCATTTGGTAAGTGATTTTTTTCAGGAGAAAGGCAGCCATTTCAAAAACAATATAAAGTGGTATTTTGAAAACTTAAAATATATTTTACATTCTTTTTGAATGCAAAAAAGATTTACAACCTCTTTTTGTCTTTTTTTACCTCTTCTTCTTCCTTCTCTGCCTCTTATCCTTGTTTTTTTATTCTTTTCTCTTTTTCCCCCATTTTCAAAGATGGAAGAGAAAGCCCTGAAAATCTGTGCCCTTGTTTGGATAAACTTACATTGCCTGGTCAATGAAGGTTCGTCAGATTGCACAAAAACCCAGACAGTGGTTTGGGTGGGGTGCAGGGTTGTCCTAATCTTATGTAGGAAAAGGACATGACCTGGATGACAAGAAAACCTGCAAGACAGCAATGTTGGCCCCTGTGTCTTGTGATTGATGGTGTTGATGTTCTAAATTGGCCTCAGATACGCCAAGTACAAGAATCATAATAGCAGGGTTTTAGATTAGTTCTCTAGATAGCTGGAAGAGGGGAAAGGTTCCCAGAATACTGCAAAGAATTGGATCTGTAATTTTGGCTGGAGGCTTGCAAAAGGCACATCGATAGGATGTGAATAGTGATCTTAATGTGGAGTAGTATTTCTGGGGTCAGACTGCATCATTACTGCCAAAAGGAGGTCAAAGCCACACACTTGTTCTCAAAGGCTTGACGATGCATCTGGGCAGAACAAAAAGAGCTCTCAACAGACTAATTGTTTGGGGAGCCTCTTTTAGACTGTATTTTTAAATGCTCTTTGATCATTAAGATTTTCTGTGATTTTGCAGCATAATGCCAAATTTGAATGTTAAATACCTGTTTGTAGAGATGGTGGAATTGTAAGATATCATGCGACTTGTCTCGTGCAAAAATGTAAAACTTTTATTCCCATAAAGACCAACCAATCAACAAACAGAATTTCAAATTGTTACAATACAGGCATAACATTTTAGCTAGTCTCCTATCCAACACTTTATTGCAAGAAAGCAAATGTCAGTGAAAAAACGTAAAAAAAAACATTTATGCAAAACATATGACTGTTACATTTTATAACCTGTATTATGCTTCCCTTGTCATATTCCACAACTGATGGCTTCTTTCTTCCATCACTGTGATACACAGAAGTTATTTTTCTATTAAAATAATTGTTAGGTTTAGGGTTTGGGTAAGGGGTTAGATTTTATGGTTAGGTTTAGATTTGGGTTAGGAGTTAAACATAGGAAAAATCATAAGATCACAATGTCTCTTTTTCTTCTGTAGTACACAACAGTGATTGTCCTAATAAAACCATGGATAGTCAGTATTAGGGTTAGGGTTAGGAAGGCAGGTTAGCTAGGATTTGGAGTTGAATTTAAGTTGGTTCGTTGTACGAACTCTTACAAACTCTTATGATTTAACCATCTTGTATTATAATGACCGGGTTGAGTGCCCATACATGAACACTACAGACTAAACATAATTTAATGTTGAAAGATTATTATTGATTTTTTTTTTCATTTTCTTTCAATATGTGTTGGTGCGCTTTTGTGTTATTAATATTTTTCTCAATTTGAATTGACATAGTCATTTCTTAATGGGTTTGAAAAAACATAATCCTAATGCCATACTGTAATACTGAATGAAAAAAAAAAACAGTCAAAGAGAGAGAGGGAGTAAAATATAGAGCAATTAATTTGAAAAATTATACGTCCAACTGATATTTATGGCCCATTACCAGGACAAAAATGACCACTCATGCTGTAGTATGCAGGTATTTCATGGGCTTTCAGCACTGTTGAAGAGACTATAAAGAGTTTGAAATGATTAAACTTTGTATTGACCCTGCAGTTGAATGCCTGTGCTTGTCCATTATGGCCAACCCACCATCCAGGATAATGGGCATTTTTCAGAAGTGCCAGGGAGTCAAACCATACACTACATGTAGAAAGCAGAGTTAAGAGGCTGGAGCTCTTTGTAATTAAATAAAACCCAACTGTTCTAGTGAGTACTTTACAGTGAAACAGGCAAATACTTCATTTTAAATACTCTGTAGGGCTACACCAATGTCCTTATGTTTGACTGAATTGAAAAGGGCTATTTATTGTTGCTATTTAATAGCTTGTTCACAACACAGTGACAGGACCCCTGTGCCCCATGCCATTTGCCTTGATGACAACCACAATATTGTGGTGCTTCATTCGACTATTTTAACATAACACAAAACAGTGCGCCGTTAGCCATTTGCAAAGAGACGTCTCTAACTTGTCACTAAGTTTATGAGAAACAATTGGTCCCTCATATAAGAATTGCATAAGTCACTCAATAGGTCTTTCCCATTTACAAGTTTTTCTACTAATTATCTTTATTAGCACTTAAAAAAGGCCTGTGTGCATTGAGAAGGCTGCGCTTGTTTGTAGATAATGGCTGTGCAGCCTCCTCTGTCTGGAGTGTTGATGTGCTGATGTCGCTTTTGCCTTGGGCACTCTAGATTGGACATTAAGGATGTTTGTTCATCATTGTTCACAACCAGCCAATCCCTTGTCTTCACTTCCTGTTTGCCACTCCCTCAGAATGAGATAGTAGAATTCTCAGACTGAATGATCTCCTCATGCGCAGCAGTGACATCTAGACACCCATGATCCTGGCTCTATTTTCTGGCATGTGTGCATGCATGTCATTTTCACCCTGCTATCCAAGACAAGACTGCCTCTCCAGATTTGTGGATAATTATTATCACTCTTTCCTCTGTTTGCAATACAGTCAGCCCTTCCAGCACTGATAATACAGAGAAAAAGTGGCTCAAGTGCATATGGAGACCGCAAATCTCGACCATCCACGTAAACAAACAAGTACAGCCACAGACAGACAGACAGACATCCATAAATGCAGACATATGAAGAAATTATAGCTTTATTGCAGGATTTAACGCTATATGGTAAATGGCAGGAAATAGGTGGAAACTTCAAGGTCTCCAGTGGATTGTTTTTAATCCTGAATAGGTATTTTTGACCATGAGGATGCAGACGTTTGAGAAGCTGGGTAGAGGAGCAATTAGTGAGTCGATTGTAAATTTGAAGTTAAGTTTTTGCGAAAAACATTTTAAAGGGCATCCTTGCAGAGACTGAGGGACTTTGTGACTTTGCATAAAAATTCTGGCATCAACTTGCAATTTTTATCCAATAATAACATTTCAGCATTTTTTGAGAAGGCAGCCGACCTCAAGGGCCTGTTGTCCCATGGTTTATTCCTGGCAGGCAGCAGATACCCTAACCCCGCCCCCACCCTAATCCTAACCATATGGGCCCTGTAAGGCAGGGTAGCCTGTCAGGAACAACAGATGGCACCTTTCTTCCATTGTGACCTCAAGGTAAATGTTCCTCTTTTCAAAGTTGTTTTCATGATTTCTTCAAGCTGTCAAATTTGAAATAAAAGCAATATTTTAAAGACAATATTTACATTTATTATTTGGTTCCTTATGTGTTCAATAATGGCAACAATGTAATTTTCTGAAGTATCTGTATCTTTGTATTCATGCCCATTTTATGGTTAAAATTAGATGCTGTTGATTGTCTTTAGTGATTCAAACATCAAGAAAGAATCTCAAAAGGATTGTTCACCCAAATCCTCAGTCACCATACACTTTCATTGAACAGAGAAAAAAAAAGATGTAATGAAAGTGAATAGTGATAGTGTCATGATTCCCTTGTTGTCTGCCCTGGGTTTCACTTGTCATTGTTAAATGTACTACACTTCCCAGAATCCACCTGCCATCACCACTGCCATTTTGTTCATTGTTCTCACCTGTGTCTAATTCAGTCATTACTCCCTGGTTATTTAAGCCCTGCTTTTTGTTCACTCCTTGTTGTTTGTTGAATGTTGTCAAGCCTGATCTGTGTTTCCCTGCCTGAGTTCTTAGTTTATGTTTGTTTCCCCATGGAGGGTTTTTCCTTTGTGTTTGTTTAATAAATAAAGAAGCCTGCATTTAGATCCTCTCTCCTCGCTGCCTCATTCCTAACAGAACGAACGACCAGGAGTGAACAAAAAGCAGGGCTTAAATAACCAGGGAGTGATGACTGAATTAGACACAGGTGAGAACAATGAACAAAATGGCAGTGGTGATGGCAGGTGGATTCTGGGAAGTGTAGTACATTTAACAATGACAAGTGAAACCCAGGGCAGACAACAAGGGAATCGTGACAGATAGAGATGGACAGTCTACTCAACATCTTTTGTGTTCCATGAAAAAAATGAAAATAGGGTAATAAACAATGACAGAATTTTTTGTTTGTGTGAATTATCCCTTTAAATCTAAACATCTAGGTTCCATTACACACTCTAGGCAATACATTTTTTTATTTTTAGGGTGGTGAACTGTAAGATTTCACACAATAAAAAGCTGCTGATTACCTTCAGTTTATGTCATGGCTCTTGGTCAACTTCATGAGATCATGAGTGTGGAGAAATGTAGAAATATTTGTGTAAAAAATGTGTCCTTAAATGCCACCAGTAGTTACGGCAGAGGACCACATACGTTGTGTCTAATCCATTCCATAACTTATCAGCATGTGCAGCCTATTAATGTTTTCTGTGGAGAACGCTGCAGAGACGCCCAGACTCTGGCTTTTCTGGTGGTTGGAGCAAATCTGTTTAGGATTATAGAAATGGTGGTGTAGGAGACACAGAACCATCCAAACTTCGAGCAATGGTAGAAAAACCCCAAACAGCTGTCTGCAGGATTTGTTGACATTTCTCTGCTTTGCATATCCACTACTCGTTCAAGTTGGATGACAATTCATTATGCTTGTAGCTGTTAGGAGAAAATAAATTGCCTATAGTTATTCGTGTAGTTTGTTTAGTTGATGTCAAGAAGAGGTGTTTTCTCATGGATGGGTGGGTGGATGGATGGATGGATGGATAGATAGATAGATAACTATATAGATAGAGGACTGATATTCAACAGGCAGTATCTGGTATTTTAAACCTTCAATGTATTGTCCATTCATGCAAGAGAATGGTGCAGGTATCATGAAAGAGAAAGACACATGAAAGCATGAAAGAGAGAGTCAAACTTCTATCTGATGTCATTTTTAAATCTTGGGCTCCTCAAACTAAGAGAGAGGTCAAGAGGGAGCTGGCATCTGTTCTCTGAAGGATCTCAAATTCACCTTGTGTCCTCCTCGCCCTCCCACCTCCTCCTCCTCTGTCACCTCCCAGCTTTGTCATCCTATCCCTCTGCTTCGTTCCCATGGCACTTCTCTCTTTTCTTCTCCTGCTCGCTCTGACAGCTCCTTTCATCCATTGTCTTCCGTCGTGCCTTCCGCTCCAGCCCTCTCACTGCTCCTGCATGGCAGGCTTCACATTCAGTCAGCACCAATCATTACTTTTTCTTTTTTTGAAAGAGCAACAACAACAAAAAAAATTAATATGCTGAAAAAGATTGATTGGTGTATGTTTCTGGAAATGAAATAACTTTGTGTGGTTCAGGTGTTGTTGTAGTAATACCAAAACTGTACATTTTCAAGTTATTGGAAATGGCCCTTGTGATGAAAGAAAGATAAGATTATATACAGGGAAATTTAGGGTTTTATTCAATATGAGAGAGGGGACTTCTGTCACCGTGGCCTAATCAGATGGTTCACAACAAGATTTCAGAGATAAGTATGTTTTCTGCCCACACTGAAGATGCATTCACATTGACAGCAATTTGCAGCGATATAGCGATCGCTTTAATGAGAGTAGTTGACTTAAAATTACAGCGACCTTTGGCAATGCAATGGCAGTTGTGAGCAGTTGTTCAATTTTGTATGTCTCTGCCCACTTACTGCTGAGCTTTTGTGCTGGAGATGCCCAATGCTTGACATAGTTCCACTGTTGCTTTGTGTTTCTTCTCTGCTCAATTCTCTGCTGAAACTCACTATATTGTCTTTGCTTCATGGGGAAAGATGATGGTATTGCGGTAAGGGAGAAAAGAGTTTGGGGTGGCAGAAAAATGCTGGTAGCTGAGAAAGCATGAGACTGTCTACCTCGTTTGAACTGAATAAATGTGTCAGAAGCACGCATGACTCCGCAAGAATATTAAATATATCGATACAATGATTCATTTCGACATTTTAATGAGTTGTAAGATGTTAGGCTCAATAATAAAATTATATAGTTTTTAATGTGGTCATTGTAGTGGAGATGCATAGTCATAAATAAGGTAATGCAAGGCAATTTATTTATAAAAAAAACAACAGAGAGTTGACCAATGTGCTGTACATTAATGAACAGATAAAAAGACAGAACGTAATAACAAGCATACATACTAATACATAAATCAACAAAATACACAGGGGACAAACAAATCTCAACTCGTGGTTTAGCTAAAAGCCTGGGAGAAAAGATTTTAAAGTTGACAATCCTGGAGCTGTTCTAATGTTCAGAGGCAAACTATTCCAGAGTTTGGCAGCCTCTACTGCAAAGGCGCAGTCACCCCTCAGATTAAGTCTGGACCTTGGGAAAATCCTTTGATCTGAAAACCATAAGAGATCTTGGTGGCTTGTGCATCAAGAGGTCTGAAAGGCAGGATGGCCCTAGCCCTTTTAATGATTTAAAAACAAACAGTAATATCTTAAAATTTATTCTATAACAGACTGGCATCCAATGAATAGAGGCTAAAATTGGAGTGATGTGGTCTTGTTTGCAAGTACCTTCAAGAGTCTAATGGCAGCATTTTGAACAAATTGCATTCGTGACAAGGATGACTGGCTCACACCTATGTACAGGGAATTACAATAGTCCAAAAGCAAAGAGACAAAGGCATGCAGCATCCTCTCATAATCTCTAAAAGAAGAAACGACTAGCAACCATGTTATAACGTTACAACTGTTTTATGGTGAGCTAACATGTAGTGTTAGCTAAATACCGGCAAACTATGTGCATATTAGCTGCGTGCTTCTTGAACCTAATTAACCTCTGGCGATGGTTTAGATGATTTAATGTTACTCATTTAGGAGTTGCCTACCAACAACAAAATATCAAAGAAGAATTATATCTTATCATTATTGTGAGGTGAAAATGAGGATCCACTCTGCCAGTGTCACTTAGTCATCGTCTGTATGTTCCTTCAGAAAATAATGCATGGCACACTCGGGTGTGTTTATAATTTTCAGATGTTAAAAAATCTGGTTTGTATTGTTTATGAAACTGGGACTGACAATGGACAATGTTGCATTGTCTCAGAAAACATTTATAGTATTCTAGTTTTAATAAACGCCAGGGGACTACTTATGGACTTACTTATGCTAGTTGACCATTATGCTCTCTCCTATAGTCAAAATGCTTAGGTTGATATCTCATCTGATCTCTGGTTGTGCAGCTCCCAGTTGGCAACCAGCAGTAGAAATGCCTACAAGTGACCGACAATACAGCAACTTACCAACTGTGAGTATTTAAGAGGCATTCACACTAACATCCGTTTGCTATTCATTTTCTGTGAAAATAGACAATCTAAATGTGACATTAATAATCTGGACTATTGGTTGAGTAGTTATTCTCGACTATTGGTTGAATATGCAGCAACGTTATAAGGTTACTTAAATGCCTTTCATGCCAAATGCCTTTTTCATCCATCTGCTCAGTTTTTCAATAGTTTTTTTTCTATCTAAACATGTGCTAGTGGGACGTCTTTGACTGTTATGCCAAATTCTCTACTAGTACAGTGACTTCACAATGTAATCGTTGTCAGTGTGAATACATATTTAGTTTAAAAATATTAATAGCACAATTTTTGGCCAATGAGATTCCACTTTGGGCGGAGCTACCCAACGTGACAGAACCCAAATACCGAGGAAATGTTTTGTCACACTGACAGTCAATTTGTCTGGACAAAAACACGTGGTAGAGGTAAAATTTGTTACATTGTGTCGTGACAAATATTTTCGGGTGTGCTTATCGCCATGTAAAGGGCTTTATTACGTTGCCCTGTGAAGGCTGTTTCCAGAAACAGATCCTCCATGCTAACTTATTGCCTGTTTCCTCATGACACGGCAGGGGCCGGTTGTTAACGTTAATGGATCAGCTCAACGCTGCTCTGGTCCTGCTGACGGATGCCCTGTCAGGGCTGCACATGTGAGATTAGTTTCCCGCCACAGGTGGTTTTGTCTAGTGTCCTCCACTGTGCTGTAACTGAGCAGGTCCGGCTTTTCTAAAACATCCCTGTGGGAAAGCCAACTCTGCTCTTAATGCAGATACCTTGCACTTAAATACGCTCCAAACCTGCACTTTTCTAACATAGTCACCCCTCCCTTCTTCTGTTACCGGAGCCTTGTTATTTTTGGCTCTCATAGGGACATATGTCATTGGGGAGAGCATGCAGCACGCGGTTAATTAGTCTACTTCAAAGCAAGAATAAAGCGGGAGATATTTATTAGCGCTCTTCAAGTGCCGCTTGTCACGAACACGTGTTGAGCCTCTGCAACAAACTGTGTGAAAACAAAAGTCAGGGGCATAACTAACAGTGGGTCCTTTAAAGGTCTGTGTTCTGATTCATGGCCAAAAGTGTTCACACAAAAGACTTGTCCTCCTCCATCATGAGTTGTAGGTATTTATTTGTAATAATCAAGAGGACAGAGTGGTGTTTGTTCCTGGGTGCTTGCCGTACAGTCTGCCTTCAACAGGAAACGCACTGTACTGTGAGTGTGAGCGTTTGCTAATGTGTGATAATTTATTACGGCTGTTTAAGATGCTTATGCAAGTGTCAGGTTGTTTGATTTTCTGCTGAAACAAGGGCGAAGATTTGGCTTGGACTTTGGGGGGTTGCAACATGAAGCATTTACATGTTTCCATTGATCATGGTATAAATAAACTTGATTGTTTTGATTATTGGGGGGTTACATCCCCCCCATCCCCCCTGGAAACTACACCCGTGGCTGAAAGAAATCCCAATTTCATGCAGATCTAATGGTCAGTTTTTGCATCAGCATGACAAAAGGAGCTCACCAGCTCAAATTTCCCATATAATTTACACATTTACATTTTAAAGTGACTGTATGAGTTTACATAAGATTTATAAATGCATGTAGTCTGTGGTGTTGTGGAACTGGTGGCAAAGCCACTGTTTATTCAAAATCACAATGTAAAATTGGTACACTTAAAGAGATAGTTCATCCAAATATGAAAATGATCTTATAATATACTCAATTTAATCTCCTCTTTTAACTTCCACATTCTTCTTTTCGTTTTTTTTTTTTTTTTTGTGATTGGCATTCTATTTGCATATGCCACCTACTGGTCAGGGCTGGTCATGTATTTATAGTAAAAAAGGACTTAAATATTGATCTGTTTCTCACCCACACCTCACATTGCTTCTATAGATATCCGTTTAAACTCTGGAGTCTTATGGTTTACTTTTTATGCTTGGTTTATGTGATTTTGGGAGATTCAAAATTCTGGCCTGCATTGTATTGAGATATTGTTCTAAAAATCTTCATTTGTGTTCTGCAGAAGATCTGGGATGGCTTTAGGGTGAGTAATGGATGAGAGAATTTTCATTTTTGGGTGAACTATTCCTTTAAATGCATTTGCGTCTATCTATGGCAGTTACATTAAAATTGACTTGTAATGTCTTTTTTTAATACTTCTGCTTTAATTAAAATGTCTAAAAACAACTTAAGCTGGTTGACTGGTCGTTGCTGATTTAAAGGGAAATTCTGGATTCAATAGAAGTTAAAATCAATCGACAGCATTTGAGGGTTACAGGGAGGCACTTACAATGGAAGTAAATGGGACCAATCTGTAAACATTTAAAAACTCACTGTTTCAAAGTAATAACCAGAAGACCTAAACAAATTGTGTTAACATGGTTTTGGTGTAATAAAATCGCTTGCTAACCTTTTCTGTGTAAAGTTATATCCAGTTTTACTACTACTTTGCCATTATTACATAATGTTGTAAACCCCTAAAACGATAGTATACCAATGATTTCATAATTTTTGCTTCTTTTTTTAAAGAAAAGAAGAGAGAATTCAAAATACATTTTTGTGATACTCAACATTGTCACAAATGCTGCTGATTGAGCTTAAATTGTACTGAACCCAGAATATTCCTTGAAGCTGATCTCCTATGGTGGCCAAGCTAGTGCTCTGTTTGTTTTAGCTGCCTGGGAGGACTGCTGACAAACTTAAATTCTCAAAACCCCTCTAAAATCCAACCAGGTTGGAAGAACAGCTAAACCAGCTAACTGTGTTGTTTTTTGTTTTGTTATGTTTTTTCTCCATAAAGGGAACAGGTTGCAGCTTGCACATACTCAGTACCTCATCTCTCCCCCTGTCTACTGTCTCTATCCTCCAGGTCATCCTCCTTGTCCTCATTCTGAGTATGAGCTGCAAGCAGGCAGCAAGGCTGGGTTCGGGCATGTGATAGGCATTAGCACTGGGAGAGAAGTCCAGATCATTATGTTTAAGAGCTTACAATGCTTATTAAAAGCTTTCCACCACACAGTCCTGGCAGGAGCTCATGGCTTCTGCAGCCTTTGGCCTGGCTCTGTTACAGCCGCCTCTCTGAGTGTGAAGACTCAGAAGCCTTTAACCCAGAAAGCCCTGCAAACCCCCTATCTTACATCCACTGCCAACCCCTCTTCAGGGGGTTTATCCTCTCCCACAGTCGAACATCCAGTATATTTTAACCAAGGTCATGGAAACATACAATATTAATATACTCTCACCATCCTCCTCCGCTGAGTCAGGAACTTTAACCAGAGTTAAAATACATAATGGCGGTGCATACATGTCTGATTTTGTGTTGCAGGACTTATGTTGGCCTACTTGCAATCTACTGAATGTATCTCAGACTGGCCACTTCAAAATATCAACAGTATAATCTTGTTATTTTTAAATGCAGTACATTACTGTTCATTTTGGTTGGTTAAATGACTTAGATGTAATATTACGGTAAGGAAAAGGAAAGAAAACAGTACTTTACAGTATTTTTTGCATTGCATTTTGGGAACACAAATCCACAGTGTTTAAGTGCTGATTTTTTCACCTATCGTCATCTTCTGAATTAACAGGTGAGTGCCCATTTGCTTTGCTTTTTATCATAGTCAGAATACATCACATTTGTGTTGAACTCATATTGTGCTGTAATAATGATTTTGGTAGCCTACCAGCCATCAGATCCCAATATCAACTAAATAAACAGTTTGAATCGTTATATTTCTGTCTTTAAGCCCAAGAACTTTGTTTCTTTTACTAAAATTGTTTTCTTTAAGTGATTTGTTGTCAGACTGAGTAATGAACTGGACTTGGGTTAATGTTTTTCATTTTCATGTCAGATTTGAGATTGGAGCTGACACTCAAAACAGTGCAGACAGAAACACCTTACTCAAGCAGTCAGTGTGGTCAGCTAACATCAACAACTTCAAAGTTCAGATCTGGGCTGCGAATCGCAAAAGCTTAAGCTTAAAGCTTAAATAACCATTGGTGGTAATAATTTCTACAATCAACTTTCTTAAGAAATATACAATGCTTTTGGGAAACGCAGCTGTACAGTTGCTAATGTTAAGTTTTCTGCAGGGATGTATGCTATTCCTTCTCTTTTAATCTGAAAATGTTGGTGATACTGGAAAGGTATCTAACTTTTTAAACACTTGTTTCAGAGGGAAGCCAACTGCAACCTTGACCCGTAGAGTGCAGCTGGATTTCTGAATCGGATCTTCCATATTGCAAGGTGAGTTTCATAAAAACGTAAATTCTTTATATTCTGCGAAGTGCAGCCTTCAAACAACATTGCAAATTTTATTTAAATAAAGTTCCATTGCTGTCTCTGTAGTGCACTGAAATGAGCTGATGTACAAATGACACTCACGCTACCTGCAACTCCTTTGTAAAGTTTCAGGTGAAACACCAGGAAGATGTATTCACCACTGGATGATCAGCCTTGAGGGGCACATCATTTGTGAAGGCATCCAACCAACTTTTCTATCTGGGCTTGCTGCTGTATTTTCTACTTACTACACCTTAAATCTTCAGTACCAAGATTATGCTGCATGCACACTGGAATTCATTTAAAGGTTAGTTGCTTAGATGCTTACATCCTTCAGCTGTTACTATGTGATGTGGGCATTTTGAGGACCTTGTGTTGCTCACATTTCATTTCACTAGTCATGTACATCTGCACAAAAGATCTAATTGCTGGAGCTTGTTAAAGAAATTGTTTAACCAAAAATGAAAATTATACAATTAATTACATTGATACTATCCCAAATATATATGACTTTTTTTTATCTTCAGAAAAACACAAATGAAGACTTTGAGAAGAAAATCCAAGCTCTGAGGGGCATACAGTGCAAGTGAATGGGTGCCAAAACTATGAAGTAAAAAAATACAGAAAAGAAATTCAAACGACTCCAATGATTTATTAAATGTCTTCTGAAGCGATCTCATCAGTTTTGGGTGAGGACAGACCAAAATGTTACTCTTTTTTTACTATAAATCTTGACATCAGCAGTCTCCTTGGCGATCATGATTTCAAGCTTGATTAAACTTCTTAGTGCTTGACACATGGGTAGTACCACTAGATGGCACAAGGAAGTGTAATCAAGCTTGAAATCGATCATGCCTGTAAACTGCAATGGCAAGATGTACAGTGAAAAAGGAGTAACATTTTGGTCTGTTCTGAACTAAATCCGACGATATCACGTCAGAAGACATTTAATAAATCATTGAAGCATTAAATCATTGAATAAATCATTGAGTCATTTGAATTGCTTTTCTGTGTTTTTTGAACTTCATATTTTTGGCATTCATTTCCTTGCATTGTAAGCACATCAGAGCCCTGATTTCTTTCTAAAAATCTTCGTTTGTGTTCTGATGATGATAGAAAATCATACACATCTGACATAGCACAAAGGTGAGTAAATGATGATTGAATTTTTATTTTTGGGTGAACTATTCCTTTAAGACTGCTCTTCTGACACTAATCAGGGCAAAGCAAACTACCACTTTCTCTGAACCATGTTTATATATTGATTTACCAGTGACAATGCATAACTCCTAAAAAGTTGCTAAAATGTAACATTACCTACACCTACTGTAGTAAAGAACTGTGTTCCTGATACAAAACTAGACTTTGCTATATTTACATAATATAATTATATAATTATCTATACTAATTCTGAACACACACATTTGTTTTTAAGGCGTTTCATCAGGATAAATCCTGAGAGAGACATCAAGGATGGACAAGGCAAAGTACTGTCAAAGCGTACTGGGAAAGTCGTCCAGAAAAAGATGACATCAGTCAACCCTAGTGTCTCCAGTCTACTTAAGAAATAAATGGACTTGAGTGGAAGTCAGTGAACCCAGTCACACACACACACACGCGCACACACACACACACACACACACACACACACACACACACACACACACACACACACGTGCTGTTTTATTCATTCATTCAGTTATTTACATTATTTGTTATAATATGTATTTATTATTTATATGGCTGAAATGTAAGTTTATTTACCCGAATCAGCTTTGGGCTTTGTTTTACCATTGCCTTGTAATTTTGTACAGATGTTTTACAAGAATAGGTTTTTGGAAATAAATAGAGACATGTTTTCAGAAGACACTTTGAAGCTGCATTATTTGTGTTAAAAATTTAAGTCACTATTTCAAAGGCTACATTTATGCACTGTGTTAAAACTCTGTATTTTTTATAGCAAGACTAAGGAATAATGTATTAAATCACAAGGTTTAGAAAAAAAAAGTAAACACATTGTAGATCTTTTTGCTAGCAGTCATTACTCAATAGCTTATACAGTAGCATGTAGTGTATTTGTACTGTAGTTTACAGTAAAATCCTGCAAATATACCTCTTGTGAAAAAGTAGCAACTTGTAAATTTCAGCTACAGCAAGATACTGTTAATTTTACAGTAACTTGCTGGCAACCCTGCTGCCAGTTCTTTACTGTTTTTTAACAGGAACATTTTTAGCAGTAACACTAACCAGTCAACAAACAAAAATTAATATTGATACAATACAGGCATCAACTTGTAGGTAGCCTCCCATCCAACACATTATTTTAAGAAAGGAAACATCAGTGAACAAATTTGGTTACTCATTACATACTTATGCAATACAAATGGCTGATGTATTTCAAGAACCTCTAATACACTTCCCTTGTCTTATTCCAAACCTTGATGTTTGTTTTCGTCGTGGTACACAAAAGTTATTTTCCAATTAAAATCATGTATCGTTTAATGGGTAGCCTAATGGGTAAAACTTAGCCTGTCTAAAACTGCTTCGGTTTAGGTTTGTGTTAGTGTTAAATTTAGGAAATCGTTATAACATGGGAGAAAAAGTTGTGTATTTTTGTATGAGCCAACTCGATTTCTTACCATTTGTTACTATCTTACAATCAATGTGTTCAGACATCTTGGTATCCTATTGGCAAATTTGTTGCTGTGTTTTTGCCTTAAGCACCCGTGCCAATTTTACAAGGCTAAATTCAATTGAATTAATCTTAAAAATGATTAATTCTCTACACGTGTGTCTTATTTCATTTTTAGTGGTCTGTCTACTGTCTGAGTCGATGTGCTTAGCAGCACTCCAGGTTGTCTATGTCTGTAGAGAGATGCCATTGCAGTAAAAACTACATGTAGAGTAAGTCACTCAAAGGCTTGATTGGTGCATATTAAAATGAATGACTTTTCTCAACTTTATGAGCCAGTGTGTAATGTAGCCCAGCTCAGTTTAACTCCCCATTTTAATTCTTCCACCTAAAGCTGCTTTAATTCAGCGTCAGAATTTTGGGGATGGCTGCATACCTCACTGGAGACATTTGAGTGGTGGAAAAATGAATTCTGTGCTTTGCTGTTTTGGTCACCAAAGATATCCATAAAACTCCATTCCCAGATGGGGTCTAAAATATGATTTATGAAACCTTACTTATGTTCAAATTAGAGTGTCTCCCTGTAAGATGAATTATGCAGTCCTTACATTCAAAAGCTGCAGTAGCTGCCCAACACTTCATACATACACTTCTTGCCCAATTATCAGGCTAAATTTATTCCTCAGGATTAATTTTATTGCTGAACAAACACAATGTTCTTAGTCAATCCAAAATGTTATTGAACCTCAAACCTGAATGTTTAACAAAGAAAAAGTGAGTTTTGTCTTTCTCAGGGGAGAAAGTGTGCACAATTATTAGTCAACTCAATTACAAAAATTATTTCTCCCAACTCAATTGTTTATTCTCCAGTTTTAGAGTAGGTGCAACAAATAAGTAACACAAAATGACAATTAAATAACATTTTTGGCCTTTCAAAAATATTCAGTGACCAATATAGCCACCTTAATTTCAATAACTGCCATGAGCCTTCCATCCATGGAGTCAGTCAGTTTCTTGATCTGTTCACGATTAACTTTCACTGAAGCAGCAACCACAGCCTCCCAAATGCTGTTCAAAGAGGTGTATTGTCTTCCCTCACTGTAAATCTCACGTTTGAGAAGGGCCCACAAGTTCTCAGTAGGAATTAACTCCGGTGAGGAAGGGGGCCAAGTCATTATTTGGGCATCTTTGAGGCCCTTGCTGGCTAGCCAAGCATTGGAGTACTTGGATGCATGTGATTGAGCATTGTCCTGCATAAAGATCATGGCCTTCTTGAATGCTGAGGACTTCTTCCTGTACCACTGCTTGAAGAAAGTACTTTCCAGAAACTGGCAGTAGGTTTGAGAGTTGAGTTTCAGTCCATCTTCTACTCAAAAAGGTCAAACTACCTCATCCTTAATGATAGCAGCCCACACTAGTACCCCTCCTCCACCTTGTGGCACCTGACTCGAAGTGGTGCCCTGTGTCCATTAGTTATCCAGCCACGGGCCCATCCATCTGGTCCATCAAGAATCACTCTCATTTCATCTGTCCATAAAACCTTTGAAAAATCTGTCTTCATGTATTTCTTTGCCCAATCTTGACAGTTCAACTTGTGAATATATTCAGTGGTG
Organism: Xyrauchen texanus; assembly: GCF_025860055.1. Taxonomy (NCBI): domain Eukaryota; kingdom Metazoa; phylum Chordata; class Actinopteri; order Cypriniformes; family Catostomidae; genus Xyrauchen; species Xyrauchen texanus. Next base: position 25,013,220 of record NC_068285.1, on the reverse strand, counting down.
GACGTGTTTCAACCTTCTTGACCTTGATGTCTCTGAGCACTTGGCACCTTGTACTTCTGGACACAGAAGATAATGGATTCCTGCTAGCTTCACGTTTAATTCTTCTCAAGTCTTTTGCAGTTAATTTGCACCTTTTCTTCTCCATGCAGTTTTTGCACCCCAGTTGACTATTCGCTACAAAACGTTTGATTGTCCGGTGGTCACGCCTCAATAGTTTAGCTATTTCAAGAGTGTTGCATCCGACTGTCAAATATTTGACTTTTCAGTGTCAGTTAAATCTCTTTTGTGGCCCATTTTACCTGATGTAATGAAGCTGCCTAATAATTATGCACACCTTGATATAAGCCACACCCTCCCTCATTACACAAATACATCCAATAAGCGTTCAAGTTTATATGGTTTGGAGTTGGAACATGTGCATGGAAATAATGATAAGATCAGAATACTTACTTGCCGAATAATTGGGCATGCAGTGTAGGTTGCGAGGGACAAAAAGGTGACTAGCAGTTTCTGTAGATTGAGATTTAGTGGTTGACCAAGTCATAATGTCAACCAGATCACTAATCACTGACTCCAATGCAATGCTTCAAAGCTGGTTTTATGTCCAAAAAACAAAACAAAACAGTGTTGCTTTTTCTCGTTGTTGTCGCTGTTGTTGTAGTGGTTGTTTAAAGGCCAATGACTATTACAAGAAGAGCCTTTTAATGGATATTTTCATTCAGTAGTTGCAAGACTGGAAAAATCACGCAGTGACTGGAGTCTGTATGATCTTAATACAAGCCTAGTGTTACTTAATGACAGTTTATGATTATCTATAATTGCAGTGGCACATATAAATGGAAGTAGAAAATTGCTGTCTCTATTTCTCAGCGCATTGTCCAATTCATTTGAATAATTGGTTTCATATCCTCCAGCCTCGTTGTTGGTGAATTACATTAGACCAAAACACCTGGACCTGGAATCCGGAATTAAATATGTTTCAAATATTTAACTGGACACTCATAGCTCTTTTATATTTATGACTAGGGGGGACTCATAGAATAATTTTGTAGATGAAGGAAATAAATCCCTCCAGTCTTTCTGTTGATTCATATCAAGAGTGAAACAGGCCGGGCATGCTCACAAAATGTTTACCGTGCACAGAAGGACTGTAAATGTTTTATTAAATTGCCAGAGCTTAAAAATTGCATAGGAGCACCAGTTTGTTTTGGCGTGTGTGGTTTCTTCCATTCTCCTGTGACTGCAGACTACTGGTCTACTGCTGGTCCTTTATTGACTGAATCTCTCACTGTGAGGAGGGTAAAAAAATGACTTTGTATTTTAACCGTATGGAGAAAAAAACATTTGGCAGCAGTTTTTATACAGCACACTTTTTAAAAAAGAGAGACGGTCCTGACCACAAGTCATAAACCGTACTTTATTTCAACTGGCGCTCACCCATTATTTGTTCATAGGTCTTTCTGTCTCAGAAATAATGTTCCAGCGCTTTCAGTTGGGGGAGGGGAGGGGTATGAGCACTTGGATAAACTGTTGCCAGGTGTTGTTGCCATGACATTCCATTGTGTGATTCCACATTGCCTTCATCAGTAGACACATGCCCGTGCTGTGACTGCGCTGGAACACTGGAGGTGTGAATATTTGGAAATAAAACAATACTGGAAATGTATGATTTTAATGACTTTTGGTTCCCTAAATGGTTCCTGAACACGCTGATCCATACAGAACACCATGCTAAAATAAAGTACAGCAACATACAGGGTGAAATACACATCGGGACTAGTGTAGTCCGATTCCCAAACAAATTAATCTAATGAGCTGGTTCTTTGAATCTACAGCATGTTCAGTGTAGTTTGATTCCCTATACATCAGTTGGCACGTCACTGAATTCTATTAATTATTTTATATTATTAATAAAATATAAATTATTATTATTAATCATTTTATTGATAAGCTATGATTTTGTCATATTGAATTTATTTCTGATTTGTTATATCTGCTCTGTTAAAATCTGCAATGATCTCATCATTTGGCAACTGGCTCTGAGGGCAGTAAATTCACTAAGAAATGCAGTTTTTCTTTTTTTCAGCAAAATAATCTTTCTCAAATGTAACATTTTTCTTTTAAACTGTTAATAAACCAGAATCGTTAATCGAAATCGGATCCGAAATCAATCACTTCCTTTCCATTCTCATTTGTGATGAGAATGCTATTTTATCCTTGGGTCTTTTAAATAAAACATTTTTTGTAATTTTTGTACAGTCCTCTTTATTTGAGTGATATAGAAATGACAGTCTGCCTTTCAATAACTGAAATATTTATTTTAGCAGTTAAAATAACACAAAACATGATCACATGCATGTTACAAAACTACAAATGGAGATTTATCTAATGCATCCATCAGTATCAAGCAAGGCCTGGCATCAGTTGCTATTAGTAACATTGCTGATCTCCACCCCTTTTTGCTTCTGATGCTGAGATGACAAGTCCATCACGTAATACTCTGAAAGCTCTCCAATGCCTCTGATGCCAAACGCTGCCCCGAACGACCCTCTCCTGACAGCTTCCTCATTACCTTTTAATGTATTCATGCATATTCCTCCTCGCTGGTAAGGTTCTCTTGTTATGAGAGGAAACAGCAAGCTGCTCCATGTCTTGGATAATGCAATCCACCTTGTATTTCTATTAACATAACAGCATCAGATGCATGTAGATGGCAGGGTCTCCAGGAGTTCGCCACAGAATTTTCTGCAAAATGAGAGACAATATTGGCACGTCAGTGGGACACCTCTCTGACTCTGGGAGACGCTATCATTATGTGTGTTGGCAATCATGAGAGCTGAATTTTGTGGTGGAAAATTAGGGAGGCCATGTCAGCCTCACTAGCGTGTTGTGAGTGCCCTGAAATGCATCCACTATGAGAGTTGCATTCTGTTTACCACAGCAGGGGGCAAACATGAGAGCCTGCTCGTCGCAGGCACAATGTGCAGCACAGTGAAATGAACAAAATACATACATTATAACTTTGCTTGCGCTCTTCCTTCTGAAAATATAAAGGAAGCTGATTTCAATATAAATAGAACAGGGAGTATGACTTTACATCAACTTTGATTGTCACTTTTCGAGCCATAAAAAACATAGGCCTTTTCTTGGCCTCACTCATATGTCAATGCTAATTTCCCTTGTTGCTAGGGGTAACACATTGGGGAGCCTTGATTTTCTTTCTCTGTTTATGGAGCTTGCGTCTTTCAAATGACTTCTTCTCAGACTTCTTGCTCACTGCTTGAAATTCCTCAAAAATAGAGAACATCTCAAATCGGGTTCTCTGCAGGCTTGGAGTCAACAATGATGTATTCTACAGTATTAATTTTCACAGATAAAAAAATAAAAGGGTTCCAAATATCTGAAACAACTAGTGAAAATGCTTGCACTTTAATGCATTTTAATACATTACAAATTGTATAGTTGACATGACAATTTTAGTAATATGTCTTAGAGGCAATTGTATTGTCCACTATTAAACTACTATTGTATAGTACTGTTAAACTACTATTGTATAGTAATTGTATGTCCCCCTTTTGCTTAAATGACAGTATGTATTCAAGCTGGCATGGACTGAAGTTTGTGCAAAACCTGATAACCCATGTTATCCCAGCAGGATTTGAGAATGTTACAAAGAGCATATGCAACAATGAAATTGAAAAGCACAGTTCCATAAATTTGCTTATATTTGATTAGTGACTTAGAAATTATGTGGGACATTATTTTACCTCATAGCTGTTATTATTTTTTTACATTTAGAAAAAATTCTAAAGCTGTTTATTTCCAAAACATTTTTAATCCTACATTTTCAATTTGGTTTCAGACTTTTGGAGCACAAATTAGGTTAGATGTCTCATTTCTGCATGATTTATAGGCATTGCACTGCTGCCACACAATTGGCCGATTAGATATTTGCATGAACAGGTGTACATAATAAAGTGGTTAGTGAGTATAAATAGTATGTGTGTGTGTGTGTGTGTGTGTGTATATATATGTATATATATATATATATATATATATATATATATGATCAGCCATACTCAACCCAGCCTGTCTGGCACCAACAATCATCCATGCGATTTATCTAATCAGCCAATCATGTGGCAGCAATGCAATGCATAAAATCATGCAGATATGGGTCAGGAGCTTCAGTTAATTTTCACATCAACCATCAGAATGGGGAAAAAATTTGATCTCAATGATTTGGACCCTGACATAATTGTTGGTGCCAGATGGGCTGGTTTGAGTATTTCTGTAACTGCTGATCTCCTGATTTTCCCACACACAACATTCTAAAACAAAATACATCCAGTGAGGGTCAGTTTTGGGGATGGAAATGCCTTATTGATGAGAGAGGTCAACAGAGAATGGTCAGACTGATTTTAACTGACAAAGTCTACTGTAACTCAGATAACCGTGCTGTAAAATTGTGGTGAGAAGAATAGCATATCATTCTGAGATGTGGATTGGTGCTGTTTTGGCAGCACGAGGGGGACCTACACACTATTAGGTAGGTGGTTTCAATGTTGTGGCTGATCGGTGTGTGTATATATATATATATATATATATATATACACATACACACACAGTGTAATTTATCTATTTTTTTTCTCTGTTGTCATTTTCTTTTTCATTGTTCATTTCATAAACATGGTAAAACCACCAATTATTCAAGATAAGCACTAATGTGCTTGATAATCAGATCTCATTTTACAGAACTACTGTAGATTAATGAAATAATCCACCCCAAAATCATAATTCTATTATTTGTTCACCTTTATGCGGTTTCAAACTCATATGACTTGAAAACAGAAGATGATATGTGCTTTTGTCCTGATAATTCAAGTCAATGGGGTCCAACAGTTCCAAGCTCCAAAAAAGGGCATGAAGGCAACATAAAGGTCTAATGACTGGTTTAATCCATGCCTTCTTAAGCAATATAGTTTTTGGGTGAGGACAGAACAAAATGTATCTCCTTATTCATTGTAAATGTTGCCGTTGCGATCCCCTGTGCACGATCATGATTTGAAGCCTCATTGACTTGCATTGTATGGATATATTTGCCTCATCTCACCATTAAAATATTTTTTTTTTGTTTCTGCTGAAGAAAGAAGGTCATATGAATTTGAGACAGCATAAGGTTGAGTTAATGAGAGAATTATAATTTTGGGGTCAACTATTCCTTTATACACCTTGTGTAGATTACATAATTCTTCAAGAAACAGCTTCTTGAATGCAACATAAATAATGTGACTGAGCAGACTGAGCAAGGAAAGACCAAAATGTCGGGGAGTTTAGTGCCGAATCCTTTTAGTAGACACATGAATGAGGCGAGAGTGAGAGAAAGAGAAAAAAAAAGTAGACAGCCAATTTAGGAGTAATGCAACTAAAAACAGACAAGTGTAATTTCATCCATCTGGACAGATGTGTAAAAGCGCTCCTCAGAACATTCCCCATGATTCCCCCTGATTGATCTTCCCCCAGACTGAAACACCTATTATTAGCCACGAGCCTAATAGCACCAAGATGGCTTGCTGCTCTCCCAGAGGCCAATTCTCTGGTCATATCTCACTCACTGCAGCTGTAGAAATCGAACAGGGGTGACTGAGAGAGAGAGGAGAGGAGGTGCTGGACAGACAGAGAGCGAGAGAGTGTGGAGATGAGGGCCATAACATTGTTTTATCCAGGTTCCTTTTGCATTATTTATGAAGAGCATTTATACCCCCACCTAATTATGCCATGAAGAGATGCATTTATTATGCTGCTGAAACAAAGCAAACAAAAGAAGAAAAAAGTCCCTTATATGCAACTGAACCATTGTTATCAAATGCCCTCCTAACAGTTATTTCTAAATATATCAATAGTTGAACTTTATAAATTTGAACTCTGAATGAAATGAGGCCCAATTTTAACAGCTGTGAAACATCAAAAGATGAAGGATACACTGGAATATTAGACTCAAGCGGGTTTGGGGCTCCACAAACATGCTCTTCAAATGCTTGCCTTCTCCTTCCTGCATTAGTCTGCTGGCTTTTGGAAAAGAAGGAAAGTTGATGCAAGCATGAGAGCTAAAGATGACAGCTCACCATCCCTTCCATGCCATTCAAACAGCCACATGTCCAGATTCTGGTGTGATCAGATACATTTTGACCTAGATCCAAGCTTGAACAACGTTCCCACTGTCCTCCTTTATGTTGCTCTATATGGAGAGGATTTCAGCACTATGCCCACCCCCAATCCCCCCTTAGTCAAACACAAATCTATCCATTTGCCCATCCAGTCAAAATACAAGCACAGTTAAGAATGCATGTTTTATGTGCAATTTGCTGCTTGGATATTTTGGACGATCATCCTGTAGATCATTTAACTGTATATTCAGTATTCATTTGAACAGCCTCTCCTTGCATTGATTGAATGAGCTCCTTGGTTTAATGTATTTCCAAGAGCAGTTATCACTGTGATTGCCGGCTTGTGTTTTGGTAAAATGGGAAAAGCCTAAAACCCTTGAATTGAAATGGCAGTTAAAGATTATAAAAATAAGTGCTTTGGGGATTCTTTGCTGCACATTAATTATGTGAGATTATACAAGCTTTAACAATATTTGTCCAATTAATCTTATGGAAAATAAGGCCAAACTGCCTTTGAAACTGAAGCTGAAAAATGTATACTGTTCTTTAGTTTTGTATTTATTTTATTACATTTTTTTGCACAGACCACGGGTTAGATATAAATGTAATAGTCTGGATTATGCTTGAAAAAGAAAAATATTTTAAGGCCTACTTTAGATTTAAAAAAAACACTTCTCTGAAAACCTTTTCTGACATCATGCTTCAATTGAAACCTATACAAATACTGTTCTTACACATTAAGAGATATTTTATTTCCCATTAACCTCATCCATTAATGCATAATTACTATAATGTATACTTTCACTGAGATTGTTTTTGTCATGCACAGTTCACACTTTTGATTTGTATAGACCTAACAGAATGTGTAACATAATAGTCTTCACCATGTGAAGCTTATAATTTTTTAAAAGCATTTGCATTATGTAAGTATATGAATGTTTAGGGATTGACCCCATCCACTTACAATGTGTGTGCCTCACTGTGCAATTTATTTGTATTATTATTTATTTATTTTATAAGAAAAGGAGGGTCAAGTCGATTAAAAAAATTATTATATATATACATTTATTTATTTTAGGGCTGTCAATCGATTAACATTTTTAATCGAATTAATTACATGGTGTCTCGATTAATTAATCGCGATTAATCGCATATACAAATATTTGCTGAGAAAGCCCCTCATATAACAATAATTCAATATATAATGATTATACATATTTATATCAATATATAATTATACATAGTTACCTTTAAATATAAAATATATATATATATATCCCACTGAATCATTTATCTGTGAATTTCAAATGTCCTTCATCAGGCATTAGAGAACTTTGAGGTTTGTCTTTTAAGGTTGTCTTTGTATTTTTGGTCGCGTTTGTGATTGTTAAACCATGAACAGGAGCTGGGAAATGCATACACCTCCTGCACACTGGTTTTCATGTGAACCATAGCAGGAGAATGAATGTGATAGGCGCAGGGCGGTTCTCCAGGTGTGACTTTTTTTCTCTGCTCTTTTACGCCTCATCAGACTCTCTCTTCTTGAGTTTCAGGCGAACAATTATTAATTGTCCGTACTTCATTGTTTGTCACTTCCTTACCTGACCTCAGTAAATTCAGATCAGCCCAACTTCTCCTTAAATCACACGCAATGTCAGCCCAACAAATGCCACCACAAAATTCCATGAACTATTTTAAACAAAAATTCAATTAAGTCTTTGTGTAACAGTCAATTTAATTAATCACTTCAGAGTCTGATTTTTTGTTGACACTTGGCGTTTAGAATAAAAATCCAAATATCATTGCTTAATGATGAAACACAAAGAAACAATAATATGGTCCCTTTAATCAGATTGGCTGGACAAGCTTAAATCAAAGATCAAAATCTTATCAGGTCTAGCTAATAGCAATCATTATAAATAATGGCCATGGATGGAAAAATTGCCTAATGTAGGCCGATATAGGTCATATACTCCAAACGCTGTGTTCAGACAATGTAGACAAGCACACAAATCATATAAGATGTCTGACTGGAGAAAGTGTTTCCCTCATTACGTGACAGGAAAAGGCATGGAGCAGACGACGTCGGGCTAAGCCACCTGGCCATCCAAAGATTAATATGCAAAATAATTTCCTTCCAAGGCCAAGGGATCTCTGTATCATGTAAATATTAATATAGCCATTGATTTCACTCGTTTTTTAGAGATCAAAAAGGAATGAGAACGCATGGATTAAAGCATGCTGAAATACGCGAACAATTTTCTGATGAATGCTTTGATTACTGACTTTATTGTTGTTACAAAGATTACATTACATTTTTATATGGGGGCATGTAGTTACAGGTGGTTGCTATGCCTCTGTGTTCAATAACATTTTAAGATTCGATTATGCTTCAATATTAAACTGCAATAATAATAATAATAATAATAATAATAATAATAATATAATATTAACAGTCAACCTTGCTTTATTCTCGTTAAGTTATATATCGCATTACTGTGCGGATGTATTTGACGAGTTTTTAAGTTTTGACGAGAAATGACAACTGTTCTGCTGCTTATCAATATGATGATTATATGTATTGTATAGGCCTACATGTATTGCTTTTTTCACCAGTGAAATGCCTAAACAAGGAAAGTTGGTTATTCGTGCGCCTTGAACAGCGCCTATTAAACGCGCGCTTGTTTGCCAAATGCGCATCTTGTAGTTGGTCACTGCACGCGTAAATAACAATAAACCATGTGTCTGTTATGACTCATGACATGTAAACCCACTATTCGTTAGGTGTGTTTTCAAACTTTTAGACTTTATGGATTTAAGAAATCCATACATTTAAGGAGGTTATGGGGGGTAGCCTATAATAAATGTGAGGTTGCTGACATCCACTTGTCGCAAAGATGACTATTTAGGATATTATTAGAATAAATTAATACACTTAATTAAGTGTGAATAAGTGCAATTAGGTCTATTTAAAAAATAAATAAATAAATAAATAAATAAAAAGTAGGTTGTGCATGTGACCATATTTCAGTTGACCGCCTTCAGATTTTATTACAATTTAAAATGTGTGTTGTAAGTTACAAAACTACTATATATGAACAACGCTTACACTGATGTAAACAGGCGCAAATTACACCTTTGGAACAGGCCGTATCGAAACTGTTGTAATTATCTCCGGGTATTCGCATCAGACGGCTATTACATATACAAGTGTTGAATTCAAAGCCTCAGAAAAGAAGCTAACAAAAATTTACTAAATGAAAGGGGGCTCGGAGCCAGGGAAAAAAGTGTATCTTTGTTTGCCCCTCTTTGTTTACCGCTGGATTTTTTTTTATTTATTTATTTTTTCACTTTACTAATTCATGTCAATGGCTTTCACACTGGAAAATGGAAATGTTGCTCTTGCCCTCTATTTCAGCAGCCTCGTCCTGGCAACAGAGCAATTTTCTATCATCAGGGATAAACGGCATCGAACAGTACATTCGGATAAAAAAGCCTGTGATTGCTGGCCTTCCTGTCTGTCATCTCTCTAGAAAATCCTCTCCCCCAGACCTGAGCCGTGTGCTGTCAGAGCTAATAATGTCTTCTATTAAGTCGAAAAAGAACCCCGAAAAAAGAAATCCCACTGTTCTCGATTGTTCAACATGCTCAAAAGATATTTCAGCAGAGCCACCTTAATTTAAATGAAATTAAATGAATGCTTAGAAGAGGCACCATGCGCACTGTGTTGGGTGCAATTTCGCCTTGAACAAAGAAGCATCCTCTCAGGCCTGTGTACTTCACGGGTAGCCTTATGTTCTTTCTTATTTATATATTTTTTTTTACGTAGTATAAACTTTTTTTATGGAAAGAAATTTGCTTTCTCAAAATTTGTGACGAGATTATTAAAATAAATGGCACAAAGAAATACGTCAAAGGCAAAGACACAAATAAGGCAAATTTGTCTGTAAGATGATATTAATTTGGAAATCACATGGCCATCAAAATGGACCGTTATGGTTTGACTCGACCATAACCGTGACCTCTAGGCTAACGTTGCATTAATCAACACACAATCAGGTGGAGAAAAGAGCTTAACAGTAGGCTTTATGGGGGTATATTTGCTCTGTGGTTAATTTGATATTAAAACTTACCAAACCTTCATTGCTTACTGGTAATTATTGGACGCAGAATGTAAGGTCCTTTAACATGTTTATAGTATTTTTATCTTTATCTTTATAATGGACTTCCTATCAAATTAAGCAACATATCTGGAGACCTTTACATGCTCAGCTAAATATTTAATGTAACAGCAGTCCTGAAATAAAATATATGTTTATATGTGACCTAGATATTGTAGGGAGAGGTCTGGTGGTTTGGTCTATTTGTTCTCCTCATGATTACTATTGTAGTGATCTCGTGCAGCATGCTGACAACTGCGCGTGCTATGCATCTGCCTTCGCTTTGCCCCTCCACTTCCTCTGCTCAGCAGCCATGAAAATCCGTCGACGCCTGCGTGTCTGTGTACAGCCGGTTGGGTTGAGCTCGGGAGAGAGCAAATACGCTCAACCGCCTCTGCAGGACGAGCAAATGTCTTTAAAATAAGTGCCTTTCCATCCGAGCCGGTCAATATATCTGTTCGGACCAATGATAACAAGATCTCGTGCGCTTAATTCGAAATGAACCAATGCAACAACTAGTTTTGTGTTAAGGTTCAGATATGGCAGAGATAGACGCACATGCAAGCATGGATGCACTCGAGCGCCGGCATGTCCACACAGATCCTCTTCTGTCTCTTTGACAGGAAGTAATATGATGCTTATAGATACAGTTACACACAATATTATTTTTATTCTTTATTATTATTATTATTATTATTATTATCATTATGCTGAAATAACGCATTTCTAATACAACATTTATTATTATTATTATTATTATTATATTCTGAAATAATGCATTTATAATAGAACAATTAATTGTATGCTTTGTATCCGAACAAATGTCATGTTTAAGAGACAATTAATTTTTATTTAATTTTTAATAATTTTTATAAACAATTGTATTGTATTTATTTTGCTATTATTATTATCATAATAATAAAGACGTATTTCTTTGGCGTTGTTATTTATAAATCATGCATTTTAGCGCATTTTTCTTCCATAAACCTTGGAAAACAATTACTCACTGCACACGGTACAATAAAACCCATGCACGGTTTAGGATAATTCAACACATGGTAAACATATCGTAGTTTAATTGACATACATTATCAAGTTATGCTGAATCAAATACTGTGCTGTTGCAGAATCGTGTCAATTGGCGTCCTCCTAAAAGCTTCACGTTTTTATTGATCAGTTCCTAGATTGCATATTTACGCCCTTTATTGTTTAGAAAGATTAACTGTCAACGCAGGTAAAGAATACCATTTTGTAGACATTTAGCAATGACGTCTTGATCAGTTAAGCTCTTAAAATGCCAAAAAGAAAGCATAATTTGACGTTTTGTTTGTACCATGCCAAGGTTATTAAATAATATATGTATCTGGTCCTGCTCTAACTGCTTGACAAAATCGTCAGACGGGTTGTGTGCATTCGGTTCCGAGCAAGCAGAAAGTCCCATAATCATTCAAATTCATGCTCACTAATATATTCAGACATTTTCATTCTAAAACATTCAGAGGGAAAAAAAACACATTACAATATTCAGGAACATTTTAATTGTTAAAACCAAGCATAATGGTATATAAAGGCTACATTACACCTTACCTCGAACAGTTCTTTTAAAGTCAGATTATTTGATTTCTTGGCAATAGGAAAAAAAAAAAAAATCCAGATGCTCAAGTGTGTCAGAGCGACCAGCTGCTTTATGTCTCTCCTAAATTCAGTCCACCACGGAAAATGGTTGTCTACGCCGGTTGTTCACCCTTAAATCCGGCAAAGTAAATAACATGCCTTGTAATAATAGCAAGGTACGCAGTTCTTGTTACAGAAAGGGAGAACATTGAAACTAAATGCTGCATTTAAGGCTACCATTTTTGATAAGAGGATAATTGAGGCGACACTGGTGTATAATTAGGATAATTTATGCTATATCCACTTTTAATCCACCTCGCAAAATAAATAAGGTCCATAATCATTACAGCCGAATTGTTCTTAATTTTATAGCTGCATTCTGAATAAAGTGTAATGGATAATCAAAGAGGATTTGGATATAACTGATTGCGACCATAATTGCTTTTGTATTACCATTTATAGTAAATGTATGCCACTGTTGGCCACATCATGAGGAAACGCGTTGTCTATAAAATAAAAATTGAGTGAAATGAGAATGGAGAAAGTGGTGCAGTGGGGTATATTTACATCGTGGTTTATAATGTGATCGCGACTTGCCAAACCACAAACTACACTCGTAATTTGCATATATTTTCAACTGACTGGCTCCTGATTAGGAAAGGCTGTCGCTAACCCGAGCCTTTCAGTGACAGGGGCTTAATTACACCAGACCATGTCAGGCGAGTTTAAAGCTATTTAGTAGTGCAGGCTGACGACTTTCGTGCATTATTATCTGCTTTTATAGACTAAGTTTCACCTTATATATATATATATATATATATTATTCTATATGTTATACATACTGTCTATTTATTCTGTGTGGTGTTTGTTTCTATTCTATTATTTAAATGTTGTGATGTCTTCATCAACGTGGCCTTATACAGTGCATATATCTATATAGCTACATTAGTCTAACATTGATTCGATTTGTGCAATTGTTGTGCGGTTACAATGCATTTGCAAAATCCACTGTGGCATTTAGTTTTGAACTTATTAAGATTAATTACTTCTACTTTGTCCCCGGAGACGTATATTTCTGTGAATATCTGAGGGATATCATATCCCACCATTATTATTCTCCACATGGTTATGGCTTCGGTGGGAGCTGTTGAGGTAGGTTAACTCACTGTGAAGTCTCAGCTAAAGCAGAGAACTGATGACGTTAGGTTGAATGACCAATCGGAAGGCGCTGCCCTTTGGAGACAAACCATTTTACTTGTAGTAGCTGCATCAAGTCTGGAAGCAAGGACTCAAATTTAACAGAATCCACCTTAAAATCTCTGCCTTTACTCAATCCCTGCTTCCACCATACCGTGTGAGAATTACAGGAGAAAAAAGAAATAATTGTGGAGGTAATAACGCAATATCTCCTAACCAAGGAGAGAAAGAAACGAACACAACGAAAGGACTCATTTGGACTTCAGAGATAGCGGTAAGTGCTCTCAAAGCAGAAAATTTGATGATGACCATGACTACGATGGCTGACGGTCTGGAAGCTCAAGACTCGTCAAAATCGGCTTTCATGGAGTTTGGACAACAATCGCACTCACAACAGAGCTCCCCGTCGATGGCCAGCAGCCATTATCCGCTCCACTGTCTTCATTCCGGGACTCATCATCATCATCATCAGCACGACAGCTCACCGTACTCCGGCTCGAACTCCTATAACAGGTCGCTACCTTACTCCTATGTAAGCCATCCCCAACACAGTCCATACCTGCCGTCCTACCACAGTAACGCCACCGGAGCACAGACCAGGTTAGACGCAACAGGTAAGCGTATTTTACACGCCTATACAACATGTGTGTTTTCGTTGTTGAACTAGACGTTCAAAACAAACGCAAGTGGTGTTTTACTGATTATTTACAACCTCAATAAATCCGTAATGTTACAAATCGCACTTTAATCACTAATCGCATTAGAAGTTTTTGTTTAAGACACGCTTATTGCGCCTTTTGTTCTCTTGTCTCGATTTGCTCCATATATCTCGCTCAATTCGCCCAAGTATGTCAGCAATAACGGTGTTCTCCTCTAAATGTTTTACTGCGTTCAGCCAGTGATTCTACCTACCGTTGCAAATTATAATTAGCATCTAATTGTCTCTGTCTCCACATGTCACTACATTGCAATTTCCTAAATATGACAGACAATGTAATTATGTTAGAGTGCTTGACAAAAATACATTACAGACGAGTGTATAGCCTACGTGTTTATTTGTGCGTCATTTAAAAAAATCATTTAACATTTTTGAATTCAGAACAGGCTTATAGAGCGATTGTTTACTTGTGAATGGTTGCTATAGAATTCTTCGAATGATTGTTTACTTTTGAAAAACATTCCACAATATTCACGAAACGATACCCTTCTCAGAACAGCAGAAGACAACAGTGATTGAAAATGGAGAAATACGTTTCAACGGAAAAGGCAAGAAGATCAGAAAACCGAGGACGATTTATTCAAGTTTGCAGCTTCAGGCATTAAATCACCGTTTCCAGCAGACTCAGTACCTGGCGTTACCAGAGCGCGCAGAATTGGCTGCCTCTCTCGGGCTCACGCAAACACAGGTGAGATGTACAAAGTCATTTGTGGTTTTTGGCAAAGTAGTAACATAGGACTAACGATCTAGCTATTATATCAGGTTTTTTTATTGTTATTTTAATTATGGACCTTTATCATGTTTTGGATGAGTACATAATCAAAATCAAGCAATAGTTTGGGGGGTTTCTTTTTCGTGAGTAGAAAGTTCTGATTAAAGCATAGATACATTAGACACCGGCTTAACTTATTTATGTGTCTTTCAGGTTAAGATATGGTTTCAAAACAAAAGGTCCAAGTTCAAGAAGTTGCTGAAACAAGGCGGTAACCCTCATGAAAGTGACCCTTTACCTGGCTCCATCGTTCTGTCCCCGCGCTCTCCAGCCATTCCTCCTATCTGGGACGTCTCAGCATCCTCCAAAGGAGTAAACATGACTGCTAACAGCTATATGCCCGGCTACTCACACTGGTACTCCTCGCCTCATCAGGACGCCATGCAGAGATAGGCTATGGACCGGTTTAGGCCAGAGGTCTTGATGTTGACAACCTGTCTTCGCCAATTCACGTGCGCTAGGACACACATTGTCATCGCTTCAAATACCTGATAGAGAACTATAGGCTACTATTAGGCCGACCATTTTTTTAAGGGTGAAGACATCTGATTTGGCGATCTGAACGTGCGACAACGGAACTGACTATCTGAACTCTTCAAACGGATTGTTTAAAAATCGGTTCACATGTTTGACTTGTAATCAACACACACACACACACACACACACACAAACACACACACACACATCGCCAACATGAAATTGGGACAAGAACCGATACGTTGTGCACGACTCTTCAGTCGCATTTAAAATCGAACTCAAAACTGCATAGATGTTTCTGATCATGCAAAAGCAGTTTGATTGTAAATATATTGTCCAGTTTTAGTTGTTAAAAACTCTTTATGTTTTGTCATAAATGGAGTAAAAATTACTTCAGTTAACGTGTCGTGCCTTTGTTTTTTGGGGGACAAATTGTATAAAAGAGGTTATTTGGAATCAATGATAATTCTAATTTTAAGGGTGTGTTTTGGAGTAGTCAGCATTGAAGACATCGCATCATACATTATATCAAAGCAAGGACCTATAAACGACATTTCACATTGAAAAATGAGAAAATCACCATATGTGGATACAATATGAAATATTTCTAATGCTGAACTATGAAGAAATAATGAAATTGCTTACCCGTGTTGGTCGTTTCTCAACGTGTTTTTCCTACAGAATAGATCTGCATCTTGTCCATCTTATCATTCTCAATTATTAAGGTATTGACAAAACGTTTTTCTTTCTCTCTGCCTTGGTCTGCGAGACGCTGAATGCCTTTCGCCACGGGATCGATCCTAAACAAAGCATCCAGCTGCAGTCTCGTTCAATATGAAGGAGATATTTGGGACAATTTATGGTTTTTAACCAAGAGAGGTTTTTTTGCCCCTTTCTCATAAATGCAGACATAATTAGGGTAATTTTTGATGCAGCCCGCTGATTACAGCGTTTTTACCGTCAAAGATAATTACCTGTAATTTTCTACCACTTTTATTACTAAAAGGCATCTTTATTTGGATTTGAAGTGGCAAAGACGAAACAAAAGATGAAATTATTCGGTTATTCATGTACAAATTGCTGAGAAGAGTGAACGCTTGGGATATTATCTACAATTACAACGTTGAATGGGAGGCGAGAAGCCCCTGCAGCTGTCAAATCGTGGATGCCCCAGCCGCAGAGAATGGGGAATGATTTTCTAAAAAGGTTCCCTCATCAACGGATTGGGATGGTTCATTTACATTTTTTAGTGCGCCTATATAGCAACATCTATAGTGAAACCAAAAACGCATTTGTCAATGTATAGTTTATGATTATTAGCAATATGCACATATGCAGTAGTCATCAAAATATTAACTAGCCTACCTTGATTTATTTTATTTTATTTTTTTTAATTGTAAAATAAAACGGAAATAATAAATTATTATTTTTTTTTATGTATTTAGTTCTGCGAAATAAAATGTGTTTTGATGGAACGGTTGGTTTATTGTAGACTACAGTCCATGTATCTACTATATGTAGATACATGGACAAACAGACAGACAGACAAACAGACATGCATACCGAAAGACAATACAGGTGATTATGAGAAATATGAGTAATGTGAGTATTTGTGTGTTGACAGATGTGTGCGTGCGTGTATGATAGAGATGTGACAAACCCCCAATATAGCTGTGTCATTCATGGTTTTACGACAAAGAGAGAGTCGTGTGTAACATTTTCCAATAAAACATGCATCATATCTACTCAACAGTTACTTCATAATGACCATCCATCAGCAATACTCTCATCAGCCAACAACAAAACACAACATGGTAAAGGCACAAAACTTACCTTCTTTAAATATAAATGGGTTTGTCATTTATCACAATCTCTGGTTTGGATGTTTCAGTAAAGATGCCGTTGTGAATGCGGACGGTCCTGTGTAGACTACAGCTTGTGTTGAGTAAGCAAATCCAGGTGTGAAAGTGTTTGCAAACCCCTGCACCTCTTATATATATTGCCTGCAAAATTAGCCGTTATTACTGTCACTGTTTAGTGATGGTTAGCCAGGGGAAAAAAAACCTTCTGCAATCACGAACCAGGCGCATCTTTGCAAATTATAGATAATTGTAAATGTCCAGATTATGATAATGGAGCTAATCCGGGTGGAAGGATAATTATTGTTGAGTGTTACAGTTGAGGGTGTCCAGTAACGCTAACTGTCATTATTTATACACGGTTTGCAGAGACTTCGTTGAGTGGAAAATGTTCAGTTGCCTCTCGATATAATGGCATGGGATATAGTGTGTTTGTGTGTGAGAAAGAGAAAGAGAAGGCGACAAGTTGGTGTGATGCGTATGTTTGGGGGGAGGGGTGTAAACAAATAATATTAGGCCAAACGGATTACCAATTTTAGATTTGGAGAATTTCTTATGTCACTGGATGGCTTCTTGCGGCAGCTATTTGTCAGACTGAATTGGGCTCTGACGGCTCTTTCAAATAAAACCAATAAACGGTGTAGTGATACAGTTGTTTGTTTCATTTGGATCATTCTTAACCAAAATGTCAGAAATGCAACATGGTAAACAACGATAGCTAATAGCTATAGACTACTATCATATGTTTCCAGCGGTCATGGTTTTATTGTGGAAATAATCCGATTATTCTAAGGATGAACAGTGGAACAAAACTGGGCATATCTCATGGGACGCCCATTAAGAATGAACACGTTTAATCTAATGTAGCCTAGACATAATAAATAGAGATGTGAAAGTGTTCGCGAGGCTTTACAAGAAACCCCTCCATAGATATAGAAAAACCTGAAATCAAGCATAGCCCTGGGTGGCCTTTTCACTATTTAACCGTGGCAGTCAGCTGTAGCAATGTTAGCACTGGTTTTAATGAAATGTTCAAGTATTCAGAATTTTTCCAAGAGGGGGATCTGTAAACGGTTGGTTGTGGTTGATGGAGCCGGTTTGCCCCCACAGGCATGCGGACTGCCTCAGATCTCGATGCCGTCCCTTCACCTCCTCACTGCTATTCAAAACTGCTATTTGTAAGGGACATAAAGACAGCCAGACCAACAACCAGATTTTTCGCTCGTTAGGGGTGGTTTTAATCCAGACGTTGACGTAAAATATTCAGCAGCAAAACCAAATAATCTAAAACGCTTTTGGAATCAGATAATAATAACATAATTATAAGCCAAATAAAAATAATAATACTAATTTAAATAGTGCACCAATAAGCTACACAATTCTTAGAGGATTTGAAATGTTCAGTTGTATAAACTAAGCAGTCTGAAGAAAACCTTATTTTTCTAAATTATAGGAAAAAAAGTAGGTATGGTAACTACTTTTCCATTTCGTTAACAGTGACTCAGCCCAGAACAGTGTTCTATAAACTCGGATCTAAAGCAACAAACCAAAGTGGTCTGTGCTGAGTTACAAATCTAAATTAAAGAAGACAAAATATTTCATAATTAAAGAAAAACACATTTATTTGGGGTTGTCCTTAATATTTTGGCACATCGTCGGATGTACGCGCTGAGGTCAAAATTCAAGGCACCATTGAGAGTGTTTGAGTCCATTGTCCATTTATAACATTTAATAAGTCTTCCAAATGCAATAAGTTACATGCACACATTTACACATTATACACGTTCTTCTAGGACTGCCATATCAATACATTGCATATTCCTCAAGAAAAGAAAAAAAATTAACACCAGTCCGATATACAACAAGGTAATAGACAAATTTCAGTACAACGTTCCTGATCCGAGTGCCAACGAGTGCTGTAACGTGCCGGGTGCCTGAAGGTGAGATTGAATCGCCCCGGTGGATGTATACCAAGAGCTGGTGTTATCCAGAAACGTGTTTGCCGCTGTGTTGATATTCTGCGGCTGATGGAGAGGTCTCTGAGGACCCTGTGAGTCCCACACCGCGGGAGACTGCGGTGAATTACACGCCATAGGGTCACTGGAGCTGGGACTGTGTTCTGGTGGCAATTCGCCGTTTTTCATGATCTTCTTTAGTTTCGATCTCTTATTCTGGAACCAAATTTTCACCTTTGGAAAAAATAAATATATATATTTTATGAGTTTCTTGTGACAAGTTCGTGGAAATTGCACACTAATGGTGTCCACCAAACTTAACATAAATCTCAACAGTAGGCCTATATTTATATAACATCGCTAATATAAACAGCCTTGCAAAAACCATAAACTAATGTCAAATCCGTGCCTGCATGACTCCCACCGATGCAGAAAGCATTTATTTATAATATACCTTTTTTAATATTGCCTATGTGCAAATATAACATTATTAAAATAATATAAGCCTATTATTGATTTAAATTATATATAAAAAAGTTTGCAATAAATTGTAGTCGAACCTGTGTCTGTGTGAGTCCCAGTGATGCCGCGAGCTCGGCTCTCTCTGGAAGCGCGAGATATTGAGTGTTCTGAAACCGTCTCTGTAGAGCAGCGAGCTGAAAACTGGAATAGATGGTGCGGGGCTTCCGGACTTTCTTGGGTTTTCCGTTGACCATCCTCACTTCGGGCTCGACTGTCTCTTTTTCTGTCGGGTAAAATGAAATTTGGTAAATGCAAAAGCTCTCTCTTACTTGTTGGCAAGTATTGCCGTGATTTATGTCAGGTGTCTTAATTCTGTAAAATTGCTGCGCGCATAAAGTTAAGGAGACTTTTTTTTTTTTTTTTTTTTTTACCAGAGAATCATTGAATAAATCTTTGCACTTTTTTTCTTCTTTTTGCTATTATTTTCTACGCAGTCTTTCTTCATGCACCAGTTTGAGTTGCAAAGAAATGCACTTTATTGTCCCCGAAGGAAATTTTATATTTTTCCTCTGTTTTCTATACAACACAGGAAGTAAAGAAACCATGTTTAATGAAGCGCAATGTATTTACATTAACCAACTTTACATACAACTTTATTGCAAAGTAGCCTATACATATATGGCTATATAACCATATATAACGTTATCAACACGTAAATACGACAACAACATTTTAAATAGGCTAATAATAATAATAATATACTTGCATCTGAAAATAATAGGCCTATTAGGCTGTTATAGGCTATATAATAACTGACCTTGCGGGCTTGGTTGTGACTGCACCCTGTTGTATGTTCCGGCGTATTGGTGATATGCTGTAGAGTATGAGCCGTAATCAGGGTAGGATTTCGCAGTGTAATTTCCAGAGGATCCATTGACTCCGTGGTATTGGTACTGATAGGCATTAAGAGGTTTCCCAAACGAGCCCGAGTTTGGTGAACAATAGCCATGATGAACTCCTCCAGCAGGGCTGTAATAGCCAGAATCAGTGGCTGTCGACTCCGGTAGGGTAGGAGATTCCTGAGATGGATGATGCATTGTGGAGCGTTGAAAAGGGTTTTGGAAATCTGCAGGTTTAATACTCGGAATCCTTCTGTCGAATACTCCAGTCATAGTTTGGAAAAGTGCAATGGCTGAGACAATATAGAAAGGCAGTCAAACTCTATAGGGGTCCAGAGTCTACTACACTAACATTGTGCGTGCAAGCGTCAAGCGTCTCTCTTGAAGACTGCTTTAAGCCCCGCAGTAAAGACTTGGTTAAATCCTAAATTGCGCTGTTACGCACTGCAGGGAGGATCTAGAGCCATTGGCCGAAGAGTACAGCAGACAATAGTTACTCCCCAATTCGTTCAACCATGGTTTTATAAGAACAACAATTTAATAGAGGTATTTATGGTATGTTTACAAACACATTGAAATGGAAATGGATTATTAATTTAGGAAATAAAGCTCTCCAGGCGACAAATATACGATCTATTTAATTTAGCATAAAGCGACTTGCACCAACAATGTCTGATATCGTTATACAGCCAATGTTTGGAAATACTGCCATCAAGGACGCAAATCCAATTACATATTCAGATTATGTTTTGTGTAGTAGAAAAATGATTTTCGACAGTCATTTCCATAAAAGCTGCAAAGGGTTTTCTGTCTAAATGTGAGATCGCTGCTCTATTGAATAGGCTTTTATTCGTAGCTGTAGGTGACTGATTTTATTATAATCAAACAAAAACTTCTCTGAACAATTTCATTAAAAAAATCCTGCGATTAATAATTTTGCATGTTTTTTTTATATTATGAAGAGTATTGTGCAACAACCAGTCAATGACAACGGCAGTCAGCAAATGTGGTGAAATAGTGCCACCAAGTGGAAATAAGAACATAGCCACACAGCTTAAGTAAACTATGGTCATGAAGCACATTGACCCCCGTTTACGCCTGGTATTAAGATGCGATTTGGCAATCCGATCACATGTGGTCAACGCTAAATCTAAACGGGGTATACATTTATTTTCCTCGAGGAAGACAGTGGTGTAACATTAACAATGTATAGGTGCGTGCATGTGCTGACTAGTTAGAAATGCTCAGAAAAAAGGACCAAACAGTTTTATAAATTAAATATCAGAGACTTGTTAGTGGTTTGGTTCTTTTAGTAGTTTAGTACGTCCTGGCCTGATTACACATTTAAGATGTATACCAAACTGATCAAGATAATTCTGTACAATCTCATGAATTACTTCCATAAACACCACAACAGTTCTTCAGACTTAAAGGAATAGATCAACCATAACTGTAAATTCTCTCATCATTTACTCATCCTCATTACATCCCAGATGTGTATGACTTTCCTTCTTTAGTGTGTAAAATATAACTTCTTTTTCACCACACATCTTGCCATTGATTTGTCTCTAGACACAAGTATGATTCAAGCTCGATTACACTTCCTAGTGTGACACTTGCAGAGTGCTAGATGAAGTATAATCAAGCTTTTTTGAAGCTTCAAATTTTGGTCACCATTCACTTGTGAACAAACAGATCTGAAATATTCTTCTAAAAATCTTAATTTGTGTTCTGCAGAAAAAAGTCATACACATCTGGGATTGCATGAGACAGAGTAAATTATGAGAGAATTTTCATTTTGGGCTGAATTGTTACTTTAAGAAAGTTTGCCAATATTAAACAGAATATCAGTAATCCCATACAGAAATCAGATATATGGCCATAAATGAAAT
Organism: Xyrauchen texanus; assembly: GCF_025860055.1. Classification (NCBI taxonomy): domain Eukaryota; kingdom Metazoa; phylum Chordata; class Actinopteri; order Cypriniformes; family Catostomidae; genus Xyrauchen; species Xyrauchen texanus. Next base: position 24,991,048 of record NC_068285.1, on the reverse strand, counting down.
GTATTGTGTATATATAGTTAATATATTTGAGCATATAAATGGGAAATATGAAAATGGCCACTTGTACAGTATTTTGAAATATATGTTGCATATTTGTACAAGTATGTGATGCTTTTATATCAGTGAAAACCACATATTAACACATATTTAATATGCAGTGTGGGTTTTGCATATATTACCATTTATCAGATTTCTGCATTGGATTAGAATTACTTCTGAATTATTTTTCAAATTATATGCCACCCCAATCAATAATAAAAGATAAAGATAGATAAATCCATAAATACATGGACCAATGACATTGGGTGATAAAATAACACAAATACTAATATATATATATATATATATATACATATATATATATATATATACATATATATATATTTAAGCAATATCACACGAGCAAGATCACATTTAGTGCTGATTTAGGGCCATATAGCATGTTTGCGAGTGTGATATTGCTTATATATAACAGTTCAATTAACAAGTACATTTAAAAAAATTAGGAAAACTGTGTATGGTCATAAAAATTTGTTCATTCCATTTGTGCATGGAACTACTTTATTACGCGACGGATCAGAATCTGCCATTGCTGGTTCAAACCAAATTATGCATCCAAGCATTCGATGAGAGGTAAGGGCCTTCTGTTTGTGTAATTAATCAGTCTGTTGTGTCTTTCAGCTGTGATGAGCCATAATGCTGAAGTTGTTTGTTTAAAGCCATCTAAAGCTATTTCCTAGCTTTAGTAGTGTAGTAGTAATACGAGCGATCATGGAGTGCTGTATGTAAACTCTGGCCGATGCGGATTAACTTCACCTCAACTAACTGGCTCATGTTACACATAAAAATTATCTTTTGCCATCACCTGCTGGCTATATAATGTAAAAAAAATAAATGTAAAAAAGGACAAACAGTAGCTCTTATCACATCTGTACTGCTCTTACACTTTAGTTTAGAATGGCAGCAACACAAGCAGAGTGATACACACAGTGAAGCGTCGGAGTGTTTATGATGTCAGACCATCATTGCTCATGGAACGTCTTTCATCCAATCAGATTCGAGGACCAGAACTAATTGTAGTATATATATATCTACATCTATAACTATATGAACTCAGCAAAAAAAGAAACGTCCCTGTGGCAGGGCGGAGGGCGGGGCCGGGTCGTGATCATACACACCCGGTCCATTATCAGGCAAATTAAGCCTCCGAGAGGGATAAAGGCTGATGACAGACGGTGGTGCGACGAGAGAGAGATAGTTTACGGACATATCCGTCGTGTGTGTGTCTGTTTAAGTTTTATATAAAAAATATTATTTATATTGACAAGCTGGTTCTCACCTCCTCCTTTCCATTGATCCCTTTACACTAGTGTATGATCACGACCCGGCCCCGCCCTCCGCCCTGCCACAGTCCCTTTTTCAGGACACTGTATTTCAATCATTAATGTATTAAAAATCATTTTGAAAAATCAAAATACATTTAAAGATCTTTATTGTAAAGGGTTTAAACAATGTTGTCCATGCTTGTTCAATGAACCATGAACAATTAATGAACATGCACCTGTGGAAAGTTCTTTAAAGGGGTCATGACATGAGAAACCAAATTTGCCTTGATCTTTTGGTATATAAGAGGTCTTTGTATCATTAAAACGTCCTGCAAGTTTAATATTTTAAGACGTCCTCCCCATTCTAAACGAATCATTTATTTAATCAAGCTCAAAATACAGCTTGTTCTGGATTCATGGTTAGAAGTGACGTGTCGGTTAGAAGTGACGTAACAGCGTTTGCATATGACCGCCTCCAGCACAAGATAACTACGCTTTAAGCGCAAGACAACTACGCTCATTTCAGTATCGCCGTGCGCCTCACAAGTGTTCAGTCGATGGACAGCGAGCTCTGACAGAGACTACTTGTGCACAGGAAAATTACGATGCCACACAGATGTGCTGTTCCTGGCTGTGGTCAAACAAAACCTCTGAATAAGCTGCCGAAAGATCCAGATGTCAGGGAAAAATGGATGCAGTTTATTTTTTGCGGTTGTCCCAGTCACGGCAGTGTTAACTTAAGCGTTTGTTCTGTACATTTTAAGGATGACTGTTTTGAGAACAAATCTCAATATGATGCTGGCTTTGCCAGAAAACTGTTGCTCAAAGATAAGTCCGTGCCGACTATTCTGGGAACAACGACGACGCAAACTGTAAGTAATCTATTTTAAACTTTAAACTACTTTTTAAAGCGCAATTTCATTCATTATGAATAATCACAGTGTTTTTACTTAGTTTACTTGCATATTGTTCTGGCTGGGGCGTCAATAATTGATACATAGGCACTGACGTTAGCCAATCATAACAGTGGGCGTTAACACTGAAGTCTTAAATGGAAAACGCCCCCAAAACAGACTGTTTGAATCAGAGAATGAGAAACAGGGTGGGAAAAGGTCATAAATCACTAGATTTTAAAAGTTTTTCTTAAAAAAAAAATATATTAATACTATAATTGCACCTAAGGGAACATAATAATACAATAAAAAAACCCATGTCAAGTCCCCTTTAAGACACTAATAGCTTACAGACGGTAGGCAATTAAGGTCACAGTTATAAAAACTTAGGACACTAAGAGACCTTTCTACTGACTCTGAAAAACACCAAAAGAAAGATGCCCAGGGTCCCTGCTTATCTGTGTGATCATGCCTTAGGCATGCTGCATGGAGGCATGAGGACTGCGTACTGTGAAACACAGCGCTACAGGGAGACAGGAAGGACAGCTGATCATCCTTGCAGTGGCAGACCACATGCAACAACACCTGCACAGGATCAGTACATCCGAATATCACACCTGTGGGATAGATACTGGATGGCAACAACAACTGCCCGAGTTACACCAGGAATGCACAATCCCTCCATCAGTGCTCAGACCGTCCACAATAGGCTGAGAGAGGATGGACTGAGAGCTTGTAGGCCTGTTGTAAGGCAGGTCCTTACCAGACATCCTTGGCATTCTAGCTGTCAAATACTTAAGTGACATTTCACCCCTCACTTTCTGTAGCACTTGCCATATGGCACTATTCCACTGCACGTTACGTTTTGACTCGCCTCATCTCTACTCACTTTACATTACTGAGCTTGCATTTCTACTGCAATTTAGTGCCACCTCAACGTGGGTGGGATTATAGGCTAATCGTCATAGTTGTGCCGCCTCTACTTCCGTGAAATCTTAAACACGGCACAAACTGACCAAAACAATAACACGACTGCTAGCTGTTAGCTACTAGCTCATTGTGGTGCATAAAGCAGTTGTTGCCTGGTGATTTTACACAAGTGTAACAGTTAAATTGGCCTGGTTGTTTTAGAAGCAAGCTTCCAGTAGCTGGTCAACTAAATAAAGTGAAGCTTTCAAGCAGAGTATAGAGTTTATGTAACAAAACATACCATCCTCCATCGTGGATCAACCAGTCCAGGGCACTCTCCCTCCCATTGCTCGCCAGTTTAGATAGCGTCCATTTGGTCGAACCACTTCTACTTTTCCTAGATGGTTCTGTAGTCACGTTTTTTTTTATTTCTTTTCCCAACTCTGTTGGTAGGTCCGGTGGTAGCCGTGTACGGCCAACAGCTGAGAAATTTCCTGAAAGACTTTTTCGTTTCGCTCATCGCTAACAAGTGGACCGTCTGCTCCTCATTTATTGACCATGGCGGGTTTTGCGCACAGCCATTTCTTTTTTCACAATTCAAAAGTCGTGTGAACAAATGATACTGCTATCGCTGTTTATAACTTAAAAACTAGCGGGTTGATGTTGCGTGTCGGGAATCCAGTGACGCTGGTAGTGACGATTCTCCCTGACCAATCAGTGATCTGTGGGATTTTTTTGTCACATTTAGTATCGGCTCGGCTCGCTTAGAACCTCGACCGAGGTGGTACTAAAAATGTACCAGGTAACAGGTTCTATCCACAGTGGAAAACCCCCAAAAAAACGAGCAGAGTCGAGCTGTACCCTGCAGTGGAAAAGCCCCAAAAGATGTGGCTGTCTTGTCGGGCACTTCTCACACACCTTGTCTAGCTGATCCCACAAAAGCTCAATGAGGTTAAGATCCATAACACTTTTTTCCAATTATTTTTTGTCCAATGTCTGTGTTACTTTGCACACACACTAACCATTTCTTTTGGATTTTCTGTTTCAAAAGTGGCATTTTCTTTGAAATTCTTCCCATAAGGCCTGCCTCCCCGAGTCTTCTCTTTACTCTTGTACATGAAACTAGTGTTAAGCGGGTAGAATTCAATGAAGCTGTCAGCTGAGGACATGTGAGCAGGGCTGGACTGGTAATCGGGCATACTGTGCATTTTCCCAGTGGGCCGACGCAATTTGGGGCCGTTCCGGGGCGGACTGGACATCGAGAGATCCGGGCTGGTGGGTCGGCCGCGAAACGTGCCGAATGGGCCGCGATAAGCTAAAATGAGCCACCGCGTTATGCAGAACAGCTCACAATACACGCTGCAACTGGCCCCCCAACAGTTGGGCCAGTTGCTATGTAAAATCCCGGGCCGATTTCTCTTCTCAGTCCAGCCCTGCATGTGAGGCATCTATTTCACAAACTAGTGACACTGATGTACTTATGCTCTTGTTTAGTTGTACATCTGGCCTTCCACATCTCTTTCTGTCCTTGTTAAATCCAGTTGTCCTTTGTCTTTGAAGACAGTAGTGAACACCTTTGTATGAAACCTTCAGTTTTTTGGCAACTTCAAACATTATATAGCCTTCATTCCTCAAAACAATGATTGACAGATGAGTTTATCATTTTTATATATATATATATATATATATATATATATATATATATATATATATATATATATATATATATATATATATAAACCTTTTACATCAATATATACTCCAAAATAATATTTTTAAATGATTTTCAAACCCACCCGGAAATGACGCAACATGACCAACAGTCATATGTAGATATTGTTCTTTCAAATTTAATGGATATTTTGTTACGAGTCTTGCTATATTGTAATAAATAGATTCAATAAAATATAAAAAGACACGCTGAGATACAACACTCGTAGGTTAGTGTAAAAGTGTGTGAAATAGAGGGTAAAGAGGAGCTCGTGCTGTGATGGGGGATGGGGTGGCTCGTAGCTCTCGTGCTCCACTAACGGATCGCACTCAGTAATCTCTCTTTTCCTCACTATTTCGATGGTGATTTAAAATAAATTTGTCTTTTTCGTTGCCGCATGTGTTACGTGGCATCTGAAGAGCAAAAAGAATTGGCGTGCGATTGAATTTAGGTGCAGAAAGCGATCAAAATGTTTCCCGTTGGAGCAGCTGGTGGTGAGTATTATTATGATTAACGAGCGTGCTAGCAACGAAATGCTAGGCGAAGACGTTTGGTATTTTTGGTGTAAAATTAAAATATAATTTAATACCGTTCGGTTGTACATGACATTCATGTTCAAAGTAGGATTTGGTTTATGTTACTGAAGTGTTATTTCGCATCTCTGTCGAGGGTTTGCTTTGTAGGCCCATTGTTATTGTTAGCCAGCTAGCTAAACTTATTGACCTGGCTTTTGAATTCAACTGCAGCTGGTTAAACTCTCTCACGACGTCAGTCTTAATACGTTAATATGGCTCACTTGCTTACTTTATCACCGTTGGAAATTTGAGTAGTTTAAATGTCAAATGTCTTGGTTCAACTGTTTTTGTGTCGGTTTCAACGTTGGTTGTTTGGCAACAGATTGAACTGATACTCAGTTTTGTAGTAAATAAACGTCATCATTGTATTGTTTTCTGTGGATTTGTATTATGTTGTTATATATTCAAACTATGTTTCACCACGGGAACAGTCTATGTGTAAAATTAACTCTAAGCCAAGTTAACTGTAAATTATTTCTGGGAGCTAACTGCATTTTTATTGCAGTTTAGTCTGAAGCATTCAGAAACTACCAAACTTACAAAAGCTATTTCTTAAATTAAAAGAAGATGTAAGAATACAGCATTTTTATCTTATAGTTTAGTTTGATGAAGTCATTAATTTGTTGACTTAAATGTCTATTGGTGATATGTGTGAAGCATCTGAACTGAAACAATTATATAAATAATAGAAGTTGCTGCAGCTCAATGGAATGAGGTCCTGGCACGTGTGCATGGGAGAATTTGGCAGGTTGTTGAGTTGCTTGTGTGGCGTTAGTGATAAGGAGTTAAAAAGCCTGCAGACCACTAGTATCTTCCAGCCGCGTTGTGTTTTTTAGGGTTGATAAAGTGGGCTGTGACCCCACAGGGAATCTTTCAGTGAAGAGAGTTTAGGTATGCAGGATTCCGAGAACATAGAAGCTTTTTTAGTTTAGATGTTGTATATTTGCATTAAGTTCCCCCCAACAAATAAACAAACCTAATCTCATATTTGATGGGTATTAATCACTCAATTCTACTGCTCTCCTTTGATCCGAAAGATTGTGTGCAGAACTACTACCTTGACTTTGCAAAGAAAGCCTGTAGCAGGCTCATAAATTAGGTTAAAAAGCAGCATTATCGTGGTTTTACATATGCTTATTCGCATGATCGCAAATTTGGATGTCTGTTGAAATAAAAATTGTGTCTTTTACAGCTGCTGAGCTGTGTCAGGGACATCCATCCTCAGGGTCAGATGTTTCTGGTATGCAGCCTGACTATGCTAGTTTGTTTAAAGCTTAGCTATATTTTCTAGGGATGCACCGATTGTGAAATTCTGGGCCGATATCGATGTATTAAGTCTTAATTTTTAAGTCTTTCAGCCCTGCATCTTTGAATGAGCACAAATTCAATCATACAAAGTTTAATATAACCTTCTTTCAAATTCTTTTTGTGAAAAATTACTTTTTCGAGAGCCTTTTTAGCCTGCTATACAGCAGACCTTTTTCACTAAATCAGAGGCCAGACAGTAAAATACTCCCACACCACAGACATTTTCTTGCACTTATTTGAAAACAAACCACACGGAATACATTGCCCTCTTGCGTCATGCCAGAGTCATGTCCAGCCAGTGTCTGTGGGTGGTATTATAGTTCCACCTGTTGGATCTTCTCTGAAACTGCAGCTGGGTAGGCAACTGTTGTCCAATCTGACCGCAAATAAACAAGACATATAAACAGATAAACATTGGCCACTACCATCGGTGAATGACATTGTATTTGCCGATGGGCCGATGTCAGTCAAGAAGGCGAATATCGGCCGATACCGATGTTTGGCCGATACATCGGTGCATCCCTAATATTTTTAGTACTGTGTCCCAGTTGTGTTAACCAAGTTGCCTTTAAATGTTTAATTTTGATTGATGACAACAAATTGATGATTTGCCAAATACTCAAGTATTTTGTATATATATTTGTATTATTTATGTTCCACTTGTTAAATGGTTTAGGTACTATAGATGTTAGTAGTGTTTATTCTTGTGTAAAAAAAAAAGTGTGGAACTAGAGTTTTTGGCACAGCAGCACTCTAATAGTCTTAACAATTTTTTTTGTGTTATGTTTAAGTTCTGCGGAGTGAAAAAAAAAAAGACATAACCAGCTTGAAAGTTTTGACATGGTTAAAAAATATTTTTAGGCTATGTGTTTGAATGCGATGATTGTCTTGTTGTGAATTCGCCAAATCGTGTCTATGAATTTAAACAAACTGTAAATGCAGTGCTTTTATTTGTTTCTGTAGTTTAACTATATACTCTGCTTTTATGTGTATGCTTCTAATTAATGTGGTAAATGTTTTTGCATAATTTACATTAATTTAATTCTGGTCAGAGCAATCATTTGTTTATTTCATTGCCATTTTAAAGTGCATGAAAGTTTAGAGATTGCCCTAGATGGGATTTGTCAATTGTTCCCTTTCAAAACACCAAAGTTTCATTCTCTTTTAAATATATTTAAACGGGAAACTATTTATGTATCTGCCCTGCAGCTCCACTGACTCCACCAGCACCAGAGTATGTCTTCAAACCGCCTCTACGGCCAGACTTTGGCACAATGGGTAGGACAATCAAGCTTCAGGCCAACTTCTTTGAAATGGAAATACCGAAATTGGAGGTGTACCATTATGACATAGACATCAAGCCTGAGAAATGCCCACGAAGAGTTAACCGGTAAAAACCTTTTGAAATTTCAGTCAGCTGATTAATAGGAAGTGCATTTCTACTCACAGACTTGTTTTACTTTATAGAGAAATTGTTGAGCACATGGTCCAGCACTTTAAAACGCAGATCTTTGGAGATCGAAAGCCTGTGTATGATGGGAGGAAGAATCTATACACTGCCATGCCTTTACCCATTGGAAGGGACAAAGTATGCTCTAAATGTAGTAGTGATAAGTGTTGGTTTCATTATATTACTTTTTCAAGTTTCTCAATGCAGTATGCTTGAATGACATAAAGAATGGTTTGATTGGAATTGATATGTTCCTTTTCTAGCCTATACCTTGAAAAAGTCTAAAAATTCCACATTGTCTTTCTAAATTTGAATTGAGTGTCACATCATACTGATTTGACAAACTGCTCATTTAGGTGGAGCTGGAGGTCACAATTCCAGGGGAGGGAAAGGACAGGAGCTTTAAAGTAGCTATAAAGTGGATGTCCTGTGTGAGTCTGCAAGCTCTACAGGAAGCACTGTCAGGACGACTACCAAACATCCCCTTTGAGACCATTCAGGCTCTGGATGTTGTAATGAGACATTTGCCCTCTATGAGGTTAGTAGTTACATTGTTCCATTTCACCAGTAGGGGGTCTCTTGCTTCATCCTTCTGCATGCTCATTTCTCTGGATTGGTGTCCTGGTTTTGACTCCATAATATATATGAAACTTTATTGGTGTCTGCAGGTACACCCCAGTTGGACGTTCGTTCTTCACTCCCTCTGAAGGCTGCTCCAACCCCCTTGGTGGAGGGAGAGAAGTTTGGTTTGGTTTCCACCAGTCTGTTCGACCATCCCTTTGGAAAATGATGCTTAACATTGATGGTAAGCGTGCACCAACTTCTGTTGGTTTAAAAAATATTTGATGTACTTTGCTTCTAGTAATGTTTACATAATTCTATTTTAGTGTCTGCAACTGCATTCTACAAAGCTCAACCTGTGATTGAGTTCATGTGTGAGGTTTTGGATTTTAAAAGTATCGAAGAGCAACAGAAGCCCTTAACAGACTCTCAAAGAGTGAAGTTTACCAAGGAGATCAAGGGTGATTACTTTTTACAGTGATTAGTTTCATGTCCATTGGCTGCCTTTGGCATTAACATTGCTTGATTTCTGAACCTGTCAGGTCTGAAGGTGGAGATCACGCACTGTGGACAGATGAAGAGGAAATACAGGGTGTGTAATGTAACAAGGAGACCAGCCAGCCATCAGACGTAAGATTTCCTTTCTCAAGTCATTCATTTATAAGTCTTATTTATTTTAATTTGCATGAAATTAATAGAGCTTTTCCCATTTCTGAATGTATGTTCGCTTGCTTGTGGAGCTTATGGTTCTTAATTGATATTCCTCATTGAACTGATTGAAATTAAAAATTATTTTATTATTATTTATTAAAATATGATGCTTTAATAATGTTTTCTGTTCGACAGGTTTCCCTTGCAGCAAGAGAATGGTCAGACCATTGAATGCACTGTTGCACAGTACTTCAAAGATAAGTACAAACTGGTGCTGCGATACCCACATCTCCCATGTTTACAAGTTGGTCAGGAGCAGAAACACACCTACCTTCCCCTGGAGGTTGGTCAAGAATGCATCTTACTCTTTTTAATCCTTTTTTTGTTTCCCTGTCCCTAAATGTTATTGTTCTTTTTTCTCAAGGTCTGTAACATAGTAGCTGGGCAGAGATGCATAAAAAAACTGACTGATAATCAGACCTCCACTATGATACGTGCCACTGCCAGGTCTGCGCCTGACCGTCAGGATGAGATCAGCAAACTTGTGCGTGCAGCTCTCCTTTGTTTTTATTTTGATTTGTATTAGGTGTTTCCATTTCACAATTTCTCACAAGGGTTTTCATTTGTGCATGGCAGATGAGAAGTGCCAACTTCAACACCGATCCTTATGTGCGTGAGTTTGGAGTCATGGTAAGAGAGGAGATGACTGAGGTCAATGGTCGGGTTCTACAGGCACCTTCAATTCTCTACGGAGGAAGGGTATAAACGTATTCTGGTTGACATTTATTTGGTTTAATTCTAGATTCTCTGTCTAATGTGGGGTTTTATCTGCTTAATTTGACTATGTCTGTCTGACCATTTTAGAACAAAGCAATAGCAACCCCAGTTCAGGGTGTGTGGGACATGAGGAACAAGCAGTTCCACACAGGAATTGAGATCAAAGTGTGGGCTATTGCCTGCTTTGCTCCACAGAGGCAGTGTACTGAACTCCTTTTAAAGTAAGTCTTGTTTTGTCCTGAATGTTTCTACCTGTAAGTCTTTGCATAGCACCTGTGCTTTACGACTTAATGGAGTCATTATATTCCATCCTTTTACAAATAGAACCACAGTTAAACTGTTTATTTTGTTTTTGTAGAGCCTTCACTGACCAGCTCCGAAAGATCTCTCGTGATGCTGGGATGCCCATTCAGGGCCAGCCATGCTTTTGCAAATATGCCCAGGGAGCAGACAGTGTGGAGCCTATGTTCAAACATCTCAAGTACACTTACCAAGGCTTACAGTTGGTGGTGGTCATCCTACCTGGGAAGACCCCTGTTTATGGTAAGTCAAAGGGATAGTTCACCCAAAAATGAAAATTCTCTCATCATTTAATCACCCTCATGTCATCCCAGTTGTGTATGACTTTCTTCTGCAGAACACAAATGAAGATTTTTAGAAGAATATTTCAGCTCTGTGAGTCCTCGCAATGCAAGTGAATTGTGACCAGAACATTGAATCTCCAAAAAAATCTAATAAACCCAGCATAAAGTTAATCCATAAGACTTCAGTGGTTAAATCCATGTCTTCAAAAGAAATATGATAGGTGTGGGTGAGAAACAGATCAATATATAAATCTTTTTTTATATAAATCTCCACCTTTGATCAGCCTCGACCAGTAGGTGGCGATAGGCATAAGGATTGTAATCGCCAAAAAACAAAAGAAGAATGTGGAAGTAAAAGTGAAAAATTAATTGTAAAAAAAGGACTTGAATATTGATCTGTTTCTCACACACACACACAAACCAATCATAGTGCTTCAGAAGATTTGAATTTAACCATACTTTTATGCTGACTTTGTTATATTTGGATATACAAATTTATGGTCACCTTTCACGTTTATTCCATGGACCAACAGAGCAGAAAAAATCTTCTAAAAATATTTTTTTTCTGCAGAAGAAGGTCATACATATCTGGGATGACATGAGGGTGAGTATATGATGAGAACTATCCCTTTAATCCCTCTTTTTTACGTAATACTTTAGTGTTTCAACTATTGTTTGCTGTGTTTAGGTTTTAAACATCTATATTTTCATTCTTTTCTTAGCTGAGGTAAAGCGTGTTGGAGACACCGTTCTTGGCATGGCCACACAATGTGTCCAGGTAAAGAATGTACAGAAGACCACACCTCAGACCCTTTCCAACCTCTGCCTCAAGATTAATGTCAAACTAGGTGGAGTCAACAACATTCTTCTTCCACAGGGCAGGTGAGGGCAGCTTTTTCAAAGGACTTTTTTTATTTTGTCTGTTGGCCTTTGTATGATTGCCTTCTAAATCTTGGGCAACTTCCTCATGACAAATGAACTCCTGTGATAGCCTAGTGATGGAAATGGAATAATATTGAGTTTTACAAAAATGTATCCATGTTCATGAAGCAATTAACTATGAAACAAGCTCAGCTTTCACTGAACTATTCTTTACTTTTTGTCTATCACTATTTCTGTTCTTTAGGCCCTTAGTGTTTCAACAGCCAGTCATCTTTCTGGGTGCAGATGTGACTCACCCCCCAGCTGGTGATGGCAAGAAACCCTCTATTGCTGCTGTAAGTTAGACAGACCTTTTCTGATCTTTTCACACTCACCCAGCAGAGCTGTATAGCAGGCTGACAGTCCAGGGTGTACACTGATGTAATTTTTATCAAGGCTGATCTGATGCTGATCTAATTAATATAATTAGGAAAACAAAACTTTGAACATTCATACAACACATACATGCCCAAAGCACACTGCATTTACATTACCACAGAAGTTTTGAAGAAGTACTTTCTTCTAGGGGTGTAACGGTTCAAATTTTTCATGGTTCTGTCTGTATCACGGTTTTAGGGACAAAAATATTACTTACAAATCCAAAGGAAGAATACTGTATTGGTAACAAACACTTCAACAGGTTTGCCCTTAACAAAAATTATGGTTTTACTACAGTAACCATATTTTAATAATTGTATTTCTTGTAAAATCATAGTAACCAAAATCAACATTGTTACTGTCATGGTTAAAATATACAGTAAAACCATGATTACTATATGGAAACTACAGTATTTCTGTTGTAAAACCATGATTAATTGTATCAAACATGATTTCTGCTAAGAAAACCCTGGTGACCGCAGTCATGTACCTTTAACTCTGTGCTTATCAACTGGTTTTGCTTCAGGACAGATTTTACATTGGACATCAAGTGTCGACTTGCCATTGATTAAACATAACCTGTATTTAATTTATACTGAGTTGCATTTCCTTTTATGTTGTATAGTTTTGTTCATGGTTTTCCAGTATAAGGACATGCATCAAGTGACATTATTTTTGTTGTTGATGTCAAAATCTACAGGAAGTTTTCTCTCCCCTTTTAAAAATTGAAGAGCATATTTACTTATATGAGCCCATTATTATCCCATTTGTTAACTAATATTAAATATTTATACACATATTACACAGAAGGAAAGGCTCCTCATTACCATGGTTAGGTCAGTGTGCTAGTCTTAAATAATAGTAATAAAAATAATAATAAATTAATGTATTTATGAAAAATAAATACTAGCTGAAACACATCTTGAAACTTTAACTACAACTGCCACTGTTGATATAAAATGAGGTCTAATAGATTCTACCTTTTAGATGAATTCATATGAAACTATAATATTCCGTCAAATTATAACAGTTACTTTTACTCATGTAAAATCCTGAAACAAATTTGTAAAGGTGATGGTGTGTAATTTTGTAATAATTTTTTTTTTTTTGGTGCATAGCACACTTGCTCTTTTCCTTAGTGCTGTTTGGCATGTCAGGGCTGCTACTGTTTGAGAGGTTTGAATTGACCATCTCCATAACACTTTAAACTAGAAAAGTCTCGCTAGAATTGAAATTGGTTGAGGGAATATCGAGGGAAGCCCAGTTGTTGAACACGCGCACCAGAGACCAGATCAGATCGTTAGCACGAGCTCGTTACACACGCGAAAGTGCAGATGAGAAGTCTTCAGCTGTTTGCGAGATTATCATTAAATCTGCCTCGGCAGGTAAATACTCGATCACTTGGGCGGCCACCGAAATATCTTCAATGGGAAGTTACCATGGCATTGTTATTTCCCTGCTGTCCATGACCCAGTCCGAATAGACCAGTTGAGAAACGCTGCTTTAACTCACACAAAGGAGATGCGTGTGAGAATCTCCGTCCAGTTGCATATTTTCCTCAATACCGTAGATAAGCAAATATACATGGAATGATAACCGTCAATTTTCAAACCGTGGTATACCATGAAAACCGGTATACCACTGCAACCCTACTGTGCGGCGCACGCTATATTTCTCTGGGTGATATCGGCATACATTATTAATCCTATATTGATGTGCAGTGCTAAGTAGCACTGATAAAATAAATATGAGATTTCTACCTCTGGTACAGTTTTGAGGTCCACCATGTCACCTACGCTTTCAGCAGGATTTTAATGCCCAAGATAGAAGGGGCCCTCTAGTGGGACAGAAACGCTATAGTAAATGCTAACTATTGAAGAATGTCATATAAATGTTTCTACATCCTCCAACATTTAGGTGGTTGGCAGTATGGATGCCCACCCAAGCCGATACTGTGCCACGGTGCGGGTGCAGCAGCACCGTCAGGACATTATTCAGGATCTGGCCACTATGGTGAGAGAGTTGCTCATCCAGTTCTACAAATCCACACGCTTCAAACCCACTCGCATTATCTACTACAGAGACGGCATCTCAGAAGGGCAGTTCAACCAAGTAAGCTACATGCCTACATGTTTTGCCTACACTTGCCAAGAACATTTGACAGCAAGCATGTTTTTGAGCCTGTGATGCAGACACATTTCTTTAATCTTCACCTTTGTAGGTTCTGCAGCATGAGCTGCTGGCTATCCGTGAGGCCTGCATCAAGTTAGAGAAAGATTACCAGCCAGGCATCACCTTTGTAGTAGTCCAAAAGAGACACCACACCAGGCTCTTCTGCATGGACAGAAATGAACGGGTTGGTTACTTAACTGGAATTTAATTTTACACTTGAGTCGCTGGCAGAAAAGGACCTGATTTAATGAAAATTTGCAGAAACACTTAATTTTACAGTTTTTGTGGTGCACATGTTACTATTATTAATTACTATAGTAATAACAAAATTAAATTACAAGCAGCTCTATAATTACATGCAGTTTATTAATATTACACAGTAATAACCTTTGTAAATACGCCGTAGCATGAACGTATGAAAAAAAATAGATTCTGTTGTCGTCCTGATTTTACATTTATTTAATTAAAAAAATTACAGGTTTAGCTTAATGCTAATACAATGATAGGTAAATAAGCTGCTTTGTGAAGAGTTCCATATGAACAGGTTTTCTCTCAAGAGAAGTTTGATCTCTTTAATACTTTATAATTAGTCATTTAATGCACCGCTGCTAAAGTCATCAAAACGCTGCTTGTTCACTGTTGGACATCAAATCCTCTGCTGTGTTCAAAGTTCCTGTTATTATGAATAATCACAGGTTTATTTGTGAGGAGCCACTCTGCAGATTCTGTCTGACACCGCTTTAATAAATGGTTTATTTGTAAAAAGGCTTCGTGAACTACATGTCATGCCCCCTACAATATTTATCATCTAATAGCTTCTGTACTTCTGAATGCAAAGCTGATCGACAGGTGACTTCCAAGTGCACCAGTTACGTGAAGCGTGTCATCTGTTTCTGGGATGCGCAAAAGTGCATTGAAGTGTGTCATTCTGCGTCCGGGATATGCATAAGAGGTTTTGTAGTGCTCTGTATTTAAGTTTTTCATGTTTCTTATTTTTCTTAATTGAATAGTTTTGTGGAATACAGAGCATGCGAACGGTGTGGTGGAAGTTGTTTCTCTGCTCAAATATTCGCTGTCTGATCACTCAAGTTCAAAAGTCATTGCTCCACTCCTTGCTCATGAGTAAGAGCGATGTTGGAGTGGAGCGCCATGAAATGAAAAAGAAGTGAGACATTCTTTCTGCCCTATTCGGAATTAAGATGGGATTATTTCTTATGAGGACCTGGGGTAATGTAATAGCCTAATTCCAAAACTTCTCAGATTTTAATCCCATGCTAATCGGTCATTGCTAGAAACAGCTCGTTGTTGCATATTTTTACCAAAAAAATAAGCCCTGGTTATACTTAAGAAGCCAGTATAGCATGTGTCTGAAGTGAAAAGAGACTTAAGGAAATGTAAGATGCGCTTCACAACAATGCTGCGTTTGGACTGATGCATGTTTTCTTTTTAAAGAAAGAAACAAGTATGATTTGTTTTATATTTTTATTAGGAATATTTGAAAAATACACACGCATGTAATTTTGTGATTTGAGTAGAGTTAATGGGGGAAATTGTTGAGCATTGTGCTGCACAATATATTTTCTAGAGGGGCAGATAAAATTACATTAACGTGAACGGATTGTCTATTTTTCATTCAAGAGTGTTCTGTAGAATTACTCTCGCTAATGTAACCAGTTCTGTTGAATTTTGCCAGGTTTTCCAATAAATGTCCTGATACAGTTTATGCTCACATTTATTTTTCACTTCATAATTAATTAGCACCACTAAATACATTTTCTGATGGGTCAGTTACGTGTAAATGCATACGCTCACATACCTGTCTTTGTATTCAAGGTTGGAAAGAGTGGCAACATTCCTGCTGGCACAACAGTTGACACCAAAATTACCCATCCATCTGAGTTTGACTTCTATCTTTGTAGTCATGCCGGAATTCAGGTACCATTCGTTGCAAATGGAATTTCATTGAAATTTGTGTGTGTGTAAAATATATATATATATAAATTATCAGTGCAGAAATATGTATTATTAGTTGGTGCTTTGAAGAGTGAAAGTTTGTGATTCAGTTTTTTTTTAATTGCTGAATATTCACAGGGAACCAGCAGGCCCTCTCACTATCATGTGCTGTGGGATGACAACCATTTCACCTCTGATGAGCTGCAGGTCCTCACCTACCAGCTGTGCCACACTTATGTGCGCTGCACCCGCTCTGTCTCCATTCCTGCACCAGCCTATTATGCCCACCTGGTGGCATTCCGTGCTCGCTACCACTTGGTTGACAAAGAACACGACAGGTACCGATGGCAGGGGTCTTGATTTCCTAGACCAAGTGAATGGCATTGGTTTGCAGAGTTTACTTTTTGGTAAACAGTAGAGGTGGGTAGAGTAGCCAAAAACTGAACTCAAGTAAAAGTACAATTACTTCAAAAACATAGTTACTTAAGTAGAAGAAAAAGTACTAATGTAAATAAGTACTTGATGAAGAGTAAGGAAGTATCCAATTAAAAAGAGTACTCAAGTAGTGAGTAACTCTTTACTTTCACAAATGACATAATAGATGTTTACTCCTCTATATTCCATTACATAATACACATTTAACATGTACTACAGAATTATTATTATTATTAATGGAAATTCTATCATCATTCACCATCATGTTGTTCCAAACCCGTATTTCTTTTTTCCATGCAATACAATAGGGAGGTATTAGACAGAATGTTTGCCTGAGTCACTATTTACTTTCAGTGAATGTTTTTATATATATATATATATATATATATATATATGTGAATGGTGAGCGAGACTGTCAGTCCCTAACATTCTGTCTAACATATTTTGTGTTCCACATAATACAAAGCCTCACACTGGTTTGGAACAACATGAGGGTAGAGAAATTATGACAGAATATTAAATTATGGCAGAGCTATCACTTTAAAGAGATAGTTTACCTAAAAATGAAAATTCTCTCATTTACTCACCCTCATGCCATCCCAGATGTGTATAACTTCCTTCTGCAGAACACAAATTCATATTTTTTTAATATTTTAGCTCTGCAGGACAAATTTTTGATGCTCTAAAAAGCAAATAAAGGCAGTATAAAAGTAATCCATAAGACTCCAGTGGTTTAATCAATTTCTTAAGTGATATTTTAGGTGTGGGTGTGAAAAAGATCAATATTTGTAATTTTTTGCTAGACAGCAGAGGGCGATATGCAGAGAAGAATGTGAATCACCAAAAACACAAGAAGAATGTGAAAGTGATCTGTTTCTCTGTTTCTCATCCTCACATATTGCTTCACTTCTGAAGAGACTGATTTAACCACTAGTGTCAAATGGATTATTTTTATGCTGATTTATGTTTGTTTGTTTAGCTTTAAAATGTTGCCTTGCCACACATTCACTTTCATTGTATCGACCTACAGAGCTGAGAAATTCTTCTAAAAATCTTAATTTAAGTTCAGCAGAAGAAAGAAAGTCATACACATCTGGGGTTGCATGAGGGTGAGTAAAAAATGAGAATTATAATTTTTGGGTGAACTAACCCAGAACTGAATGAGTTTGTCAATAAGAAGAGAGGTTTGGAAACATTTCTAGTAAATATTACAGTGAAAATGTCCATCAAGGACATTATGTATAATGCTGAAATATAATGCCGCCTTTCGCTATTTCATAGCTTTTTAAAGTCCTTTGTGGATTCTTATTTCAGTTTAGTTGCAGTTTTCAGTGTCGTAAGTGAGATCATTAGTTGTACAGCAGTACCGCCGCTCTAAATGCAGAGAATGCAGCCTACGTGTGTCTGAAACCGCCCCCTATCCACTATATAGTGCATTTTGAGTTTTCGCTATTTTGTAGGAGTGTCTAAATTCAGAGTGAGCCACTCGTTCCCTACTTTTGTTTACTCATTCTTACCCACAATGCACTCTAATTTCAAGTTTACGTTTCAAGTACACTCGATGAAGGTTAATTTCCCACAATCCACCACGGGGAAGACGTACGAGCTAGGAGTTTACAGCTTCCTTCACTCCTGCAATGTTTTATTTCATGCTGAATTTTGACATCATTACTTGATTAATATAACATATAGAGAGACAAAACATACAGATACATTTTAAAATGTACTCTTTGTTGTATCAAATGTGTTTACTCTTTATATTAGCACATAGTATATAAAAATGACACAAAGAATGAAGATTTATTGTATTAGTATATTATTTAATAAGAATAACAAATGAGGCCCAAGTATTTACAAATTTCTTAAGTGACATTTCTGTACCAGCCCCAGAGCTGGTCCAGACACTCTCGTCCAAATTCACTCATTTCATTCACTTACTGCTGAGATATAGTGCACTAACTGCCTTCACTCTATAGGAAATAGTGAACAGAATAGTGAGCGAAGAAATTGTTTCACTTTGAAGAGTTTTATGCTGCTGCACTGATGACTTGAGTGACCGTATCATCACTCAAGTGGGAGCATATCAGTGTGCAGCTGTGAACAACTGCTGTCCCATTCTCAATAAATTACACATTAATTAAAATTAAACCCAGTAATGTAATGACAAATTGTAAATAAGTAAAAAGAATCATTAGAAATTTACTTGAGAGAGTAAAAAGTACCCACTTTTAAACCTACTCTAAAAGTAAATTTTTCCCAAAAAATGTTACTCAAGTAAATGTAACTTGTTATTACCCACCTCTGCTAAACAGATTGATGGTAAACAATATTAACTATCCTAAGTGAAATCAGGAAATGAAAACCTATATTCCCCAAGCTGTTATATTGAACAGAACGGTATGTACAGATTTTTTTTTTAAAACAAATAAAGCCTTGTCAGAAATATACATTGTCATTGAGCTACACAAAAACCTCCTGAATTTAACATCCTGCTCAGGTTTCTGCTCCTTTAATGGCAGTGTGCCAAGGTAATCCCTAGAAATGCATCTAACTCATAGGATTAGATTCCTTTTTTATGCAGGTTTAGTTCAGGTGTTATTCTAATCTTCTTTTAGCATGGACTAACTATGTGCTTTAATTTATTGTCCCTCTGGTTCTGATGTGTTTCCCTGCAGTGCTGAGGGCAGCCACACATCAGGTCAGAGTAACGGCAGAGACCAACAGGCCCTGGCCAGAGCTGTGCAGATCCACCAGGACACACTGCGCACCATGTACTTCGCCTGAACATAACCAGAAACAAGCCCCTCCTCCACAAAACAGCACGGTGTGTGTGTGTGTTTGTGTGTGTGTGCCTCATTTGTATAATGGGTACTTTCAGATGAAAACAAAAGACTCCAGAATCTCCATGATGTTAGGTTTCATAATGCCCACGTAGTAATTTTCATACATACTAAATATCCTGTCATGATTTTTAGAACTGTAAGATGTGAATTCATTAATTTATCTTTTTTATTATTATTATTATTTGGTTAAGTGGGTGTGGTTATGTATCTCTGTTGTACATGTGCATGTCAAATTAGAGGTTACCATGTTTACATATTCAATCCAAAAATGGAAAATATTTTTACACTGAAAGTTACATTACATGCAGGGGTGGGGGTGGGGTCTTGGTTCAATATTCTTGCCAAGTTGTGGAGACTGTTGAGCAGTAGTTTTTTACAAACTCTTCAAACCAATGGGTTGGGGTAAGTTTAGGACAATGCGGATCAGGTTTAGGGGTTGTGGGGAGGCAGTTTCCACAGCTAAATTATTTATCAGCAAAGCAAGTGCACTGAGCAGAAGGGGACTTCAGGACAAAAGTACTTATCCTGTTTTATTACATTTATTTGTACTAATATGAATTTTTATCTTTGTGTCATATATTGTTCAGTCCAGGGCTCAGTCAACCTACTGTACCTGTCCTTCCATAACTAATCAAGCATCGTCATATGCTTGCGTTGGAAAATTGTAACTTAAAATAAGTTCAGAATCAAGAACATGTTGAGCTATTTGGAAGTGAGAATGTAGAAATTGTTCTGACAATCAGTTTTCAGGCTCTCTGCCACTCAAATGAGACTGGTTCTCATCAGTGACACCCTCCGTATACCTGAGCCAGTATTCTCTGTGTGGAAACAGCTCTTAAAAATAGTCAATTATTTGTTCAAGTATTGTCCTTTATAAAATACTAATATCTTTAGATTCTAAGCATTCTAGTCATGATGAGATTATCGTATGTACTTTATAATTTCTGCCATGAGAATTTCTCTCTTGTCTGCTGTGATCGTAATAACCTAAAGTTTCAGTGGGTGCGTACATGATTTCAGGTTTTATTTCTTAATTTCACATCTCCTTTCAGGAAATGTGTATCAAATTTCACTTTGTTCAAGCACCTATTTTGATATTTTAATTTCAAAATTTGTCCCCACATTGAAACAAGGCCAGTTTTGTGCTGAATATTTGAGGCTCTGTAGCCCTGTGCTCTGTAATGTTTCCAATTGTTAAGTTTGATTGTTCTGTGCTGGTGTTGAGGTTTAAAGACGGTAAATGAAAGTTCCTCCAGTCACCACATTCCAGCTGACCATACAGGCAATAAAGACTTTGAGGGCAGGGAAGGGAGGGAGAAGGGCAGATGCTTAAGAAGAACACTGATATCAGTCGCATTGTTCACAGAGACACGACAAGGTTGGAGTGAAAATTCTATCCAAATTTCAAATGCACCTTAGTTTTTATCTCAATAGTCTATAACTTGTATGTTTTCATCTTGAATATTACCAATATTTTTTTGAGAACCCAATATTGTCTTTTATAGACAAAAGTAATTGTGTTAATATCTTTCTTTTAGAGACCTTAAGGAGTTTTTTTTAGACTGACAGGGTTGGGCCACTAGGCAAGTGGTGGTTAGATTAACCTACGAGGAACATTTGCTATTGAGAAAGTCAATACAAACTTAGTTCAAATTGAAGCGCAATACATTGTATATGTCTTGGTATACTGTTTTAATGTAAACAGTTCTATGGCTTTTAGAGGATATCATGTGCAGTGATAATTGATTGAGAGTTGTTAGTTAATTAACTGTAAGCTCATTTCCCCATATAATGCTTCAATTTTAACTTGAAATATTTGGGAATTTTTAATAATCTTTTTCTAACTATGCATTCTTAACCAAGAGATTTTAGTGGTATGTTTGTGAATATGAATTTAGAACATTTGTAATGTAGTTATTTTAATGCTGGGTACTTTTAGTATTGTAAATAGTGCAAACCCTGTTCCCACTGTAGCAGTATTAGCATAACAAGACACTCTATTTTTATTATCAACGATTGGATGTTCTTTATATGGCTCTCAATTATTCCTGTAAGCCAAACAAGATAACATATGTACCTGAACCATAACTGAAGCACAATGGGACATAATTGTAGGTGCTAGAGTTTGAAACAACCCTTTGTTTTTAATCTTGTTCAGCCTCATATTTTAAACAAGAAAATCACAGACTGTAAGAGATGTTCATGGATATGTTCGATTTTGAATCCGGTGTAAATTTATGACATTTTATACCCTGAAACAATGTTATCGATTTGTCTTTTCTTTTTTTTCTTTTTTTTTTGCCAACTCTAAACCCATCAAACTGTTTGTAAGGGGGTATTTTAGCTTATCTTCACATACTTGACTATGTTATGTTATTATTTGGCGCTGGTCTCGCAACTTGTAAAAATAGATGCACTTTGAAGAGCAATGGACACAAGACCCTTAGTTCTGGTAGTTTTGAAATGGAAGCCTACATGTGGAACATGAATATGTTTTCTGGGTGCAGTTGTGTGGAAATGACTAGATGTCCTACCTCTTGTTACCTGTTACTTGTATTATGGTAACATACCGCACTGGTCATTTCTTCATAATTGCACTTGGGAAAGTTATATTTTTGTCTCTCTGAATTTAGTGTTAGATGTCACAAAAAAAAAAGCTTGAAAACATGCTCTAAAAATCATTGTTTTTTTTGTTTTTTTTTGTTTTTTTTTTTTCTCTCATCTCTTCAGGCCATACCTGCTGCATTTATCCTAGATGATTAACCATTCCCATTTTGGATAGTGTTTAAGCTATGTATTCAAAACTAATATTGAGTGCTGCAAGTATCAAATGAAAGTCAGACATGAATTCAAAAGAATATTATATGCTTTAATTGAACAAGTGTCTTATTGCTTTAAATGTTAAACCCATATTTTAAACATTTGCTATAAAAATGTATAGTGTAAATTTCATTTTTACCATTTTCTGTCCTCTGAAATTGCAATTCATCATTGCTTTATCCATGTATTCAATTGAATGTGTCACCTAGATTTCTTGTTTTTCTTTAAATCCTACTTTAGGTTTGAATAAGTAGTATTTATAATTTAGTGTCAGGAATTATGCGAGATGTAATAATTGCTTGCATTTCTAATTAGATCTATTCTGGAACAATCTAATTTCTCTTTGTCCTCAAGAACTGTTTGAGTTTTTATCTTTTTAACCTTTAAAAATCAGCACCTTAGTCAAAGGTCTTCAACATATGCAATTTCTCAAGTAAGAAATGTAAGATGTTTTTGCACTATATCAGAAGTGGTGTTACTGTTTTGCATACAGATTATAAGGTTTGAGAGAAGTGTGGGCTGCTCAGCACCAGTGTTTTGGCCTTTTTCATTTGTAGTTCATATACAAATGCATTGGCACTACTCTATTAGAAGTTTATAATAGATATAAAAAGGTTTTGAGTTATTACACTATGCAAAAACTCATTTAAATTCAGAGCCGGCACATTTATGTATTCTGGTACTTTTTAAACATAGAAACTGTCAGATTGTGGCTGTAAAGTATATGCTGTATGCACACCAAAATGTAAGAATTAAGCCCCATTTTAATTTTAAGATATATTTTTTTAATTAGTTTGGACACAAGGAAACTTATGTTCTGGTGAATTGTTCAATTAAAATCATTCCTGTCTAACATCTTTGCATGTAGATGGTAGGGAGGCTGAGGAACGGAATACAATGCTGATTTTATAAAGACACATCTATCTTTGCTGCAGCATCTTAAGTTCAAATCTATAGTTGTAGTGTTAACTGAGATTTGAATTGGTGCGTAATGTTTTCCCTGGAAGCTTAGAATTATGTATCTATCAATGCTATGTCATTACCATTATGCTGATATTCATGGATGTCTCTTGCATCATCATTAATCGAGTTCTGACTTTTGCTTCTTGAGTGAAGCTTGTATATTGCTTGGCTTAGTATCTTTTTGGCTCTGTGTGGGGTTACAATGTCCACATGCCTCTTTGCTTTAAACATCATGGTTGGAATAACATGTAAAACTAGGGCTTAAGGCTACTGATTATTAAGCCGTTACTGTCAGACTTATTACATATTTGGTGCCCCACTGTTTGGATTATGTTGGCAAAATGTCAAACTCAAGAGAATTGTGCTTCCCCCATGTTCAGTAAGAGGTGTTCTATCATTCTTATGAGATATATTGCTAATGTATTTACATTAGACATTTGCACTAGTGTTAGTCTGAAACCGAAATGTATGCCTCGCTCTACATACATAGCAGTAGTTTTTTGTAACTTTCCTCTTTGCTTTTCCACATCTTAGAAATATGCTACCTTTTATGACCTGCTCATACCACAAGGATACAAACGAACAGTTTGAATGTACTTCATATGTCTGCATTTTGAAATGGTGGTCATGATATCCATGTTACAATTTGTATTTGTTTGCTCCACTTTGTTTCATACATGCAAATTTAAAGCTGCATTGAGTCATTAGGATGTAATGATTGGAGAGAGAAATGTAACTCATTATTCATGGTTGTAGAGTACTAAATTAACATTTGGGAAATTTATTCAGAATACACACTTGCACAAAGATGTGCGCAGCGCTGATGTTTGTGGTGCTAAACTCGAAGTGTACATAATGCACTATTGTTTTTCGCCAGAATGTTTGCCAGAATTTCCAACTGAAGTTACATCTAAAGGATTTAAGCTATTCTATAATGCTCATGTTCATATTGTCCATTTTAAGTCAGATTCCGATCACTGATTTTAAGCCCTTTTTGCATTACCAGCAAACTCTCTGTGGTGGTCCCATATTAATGATAGTGGTACTTGCCGAGCCCCAGTTCATTGTGCACAAACTAAACACCTACTCTGTTCATTAGAGGTCAGATAATTTTCATTTAGCCATGACCGCATACAAATTTCAGAACAAATTATTTTGGCTTTTTCCACTTCTAAGTTCTTTAGCTCATTGAAATATAACTGACTAAACCTGAAGCTTTTCCATGTTGTGAGGGATTACAATGTCTCTAGTATACTGTTAAAAGAGCACAGTACCATTAGTTGGCATTACATGCTAATACATTTATTGATTAATATATGAGCAAGCATATAATTTGGAAATGTGGTGTTAAGACTAATTCATTGGAATAGTTGAGAGAGTAATCACAACCTGGCTTTTTAAAACAACTTTTAAATCTACCTCAGAATGGTGTCAGGTGCTAACTTTAAATATCCCTTATATATGTATATGTGCTCATGACAAAGAACAATAATTGTGACCAAAAAACACAAGCCTGTACTGCGTGTTAAATGTTTAGTTTTGTTTCACTTTTTTTTTTTTTTTTTACCATTTTTTGGTGGATCAACATGAGGGATGTTTAGGCATGTAATAAAATTGCAGGGGACCAAAATATTATATATATTTTTTTCTTTTTAAAATGTAGTGATAAAAGAATACTCATCAGCATATTGAGAACTGCACACTGCAGTTTGACAACAAAAAAGAGCTTTATTTATGCTCCAGACATAATTTATTTGCAATCAGAATGATACTTCCTGGCAATTTTAACAGTAGTTTTGAGTGGAATTAGAGCTGTTCTCAGATCTTCTGGTCAGATCTATGGCGAGAAATGGCTAGGAATCAGATTTAATCAAGTCATCACAAAGGCTTGGGTCTGGGTGGACTTCAAAGATAATTGCCAAATGAAAACGTAGTGGTTGAAATGGTATGGTTTCTTAAGACTGGGGCCTTTTCTAGATTGGAAGAAATGTCCAATGAATGACCACTGCTCTTGTGTTTTAATATACAGTATGTTTGGGAAACTGACAACATTTTCCTATGAAGCAGCTTATCATTGAGTTTCAATGTCTTCAGAGTGCTAGCATTATACTTGATTCTTTTACTTGATTTATATCCAGTATTGCAATAAAGAGTTTTGAGATCTTTCAAATTCGCACTCATTAGATCTGATCTGATCTGTTTGATGAAAGTTCCATAAGGGTAGAGTCAGGTCTCGGATAAGCTATGTATTTAAGCATTTTCATTTTAAGATTTTGGAGTGCTATTCAATGCAGTTGAAGTGTATTTACCTTGCTACATTTTCTGAAGGGAATTCAATTTTGATTTCTTGTATCTCAAACTCTTGAGGATGTGTTCCAAAGCATTCTGATACACTGGCATTTGAGTTTCTTGAGAGAGTTTGATAAATATAAAGGTACAAAAGGTTGTATGGAAAGAAGATTTTTGTTTCTCACTAACTACGTTTCCATCCAAGTTTTTTTTTTTTTTTGCGACAAAGTGTAACGCATCAAAATGTTTACTGATATAGCTGATGGAAATGCAAATTATTGCTGAAATGTCACGTGTGAACATAATATTTTTCCATTTAACTCTGACGCATAAACTAAAATTCAAATGTCATGAAAATCGGGTTTGGAAATGTCTTTTGCAAAAATATTGTGTCACATGACAGAATTTACCCCACTCATTAACCTGTGTTAATCATGATGACAAGGTATACAGCCTTGAAAGCTAATCATTAAGCTAAAGCAGTACTCACACTGTTATGGATTGATCTTAATGGCATACCTGCACAGATCTGATGCTGCAAACACATCTGCGTCATAACACTTCCAGGTGTGCCAACACAAATATCTTGTATCATGCACATCGACAAGTGCACTGAACAAATGAATGGCCACTCTGCGATTAATTTAATCACGGTAGCCATCCATTTATTTATTAAAATTGCTTTTCCACACCATTCAAAATAATAGACGGCAGTCATTGAATTAGCCCACAATCAAAAAACATATAATTTCTGTGCACAAAGATATTTTAAATTAAAAATAAATTCACAATACAAGGAGAAAAGCATCAGTGTGCTTTTAGCAACATTAACATATAGCTCAATTCTCTAAAATTGTTTAGCTTACTTTTGAAAACATGATGGCAAAATTCCCTGTTTTAAATTAAATAAATTAGCCTACTAAATGAATAAAGCGTTAAATTAAATAATGAATTACTAAAATAAAGAAAATATTATCTTTAGATCTATATATGCCTTTTCATTACACAAACTTAATTTAGCCTTACCCTGTTCTGTATTTGAAAAGTCAGCTGAATGAAATTCTCAGAATATTCTACACTTTTCACGACTATAAACTATCAGAAATATTTGTCCAATGCTGAGTTCACTTTTGAACATTTTAAATATTTGAAATCAAACCCCCTTTAACTCTTCAGAAACTGTAAATTGCATTATGCCACTAAAATGTATTTTAGATGACAATCAAGTTCAGTTGGTCGTTAAAAGCTGCCGGACAAATTTGCGGGACATAATGCAGTTATGATGGCAATGCTTTAGAGATGACTGTTCAAAATAGACTATTGAATATCAGGAATGTATCATATGTAATCGCTGATAATACACCGCATGAATTCTTCTTTAATAGCTGTGCACACTGCATCTACACATCGATGGATGCTCCTTATACTAAGACTGAATTTCTCCCGCTACTTGGTGCAGGTTGCCAGCTTGAACAGGGCCTTGACTATTCACTTCTGCGATAGGCGCATCATCAGTATCCGGGGGTATTAAAAACTTGTGTGACAAAGTGTTTTTTCAATAAAAGGCCATTTGGATGGAAACTGGCATAAGATGGCAAATTTTCAGCAATTGTTTTTACACATTCTCACTTTGTCTATTACAAAACAAAAAGTGGATGGAAACTAGGTTATTGGCAAGCTTAAAAATGTCCAGCATTTTTATGTGTGCCTTTTTCAAATTGATCACACCCCTGATTAATGGACTATCCTTTGAAATTTGATACTCAGCGCCACATCAAATAATTTGTAAGTTTATCATGCAACCTTGAGTGAATGCTGCATAGAATGATCAGTATTTGTATTTTGCACTTTCTAAGCAGTTTAAAGGATGTCCTGTTGTAATCGGGCATAAAGACTAAGAATATTTAAGACGAGGTATTTTCTGCTATAATAGGAATTCTAAGGAACCGTATGACTTGTTGGTCTTTTCAAAAACAAAGTGTATGGATGTGAAGTACCTCATAAGCCTGATAAATGCTGCATAAACTTCATTTATTGTTCTTTTGTTAACCTAATTTTTCAGAAATTGCAAAACAATTTCCCCAACAGAGAGGTTTGATGCCCACATAAAGCTGTGCAAGAGCCTACAGAATTATTTGTGATCGACCACAGACGCTTTTTAAACAATAGTTTTGTACCACGTTTACTTGTTGGGTATAAAGGGTATCAATGGTGCACAGAAATTGCAATTCTGACATTAGACTTAAAGGGTGATACAACATTTTGTATTGTTTCCAAGCATCTAGTTTTAGCATTGGCCAGTTGATCACAACTAGTGTATATGTAGTGACATCTTGCAGTCAAAAGTTACAGTTGACTCAGGTATTGCCATTAAGGGCTGTATCTGCTATTGCCTCTCTTACCCAAATTTCCTCACCTGTGTCTTAATGTAGCCTTAGAACTGCATATATGGATGGAACATTGGAGAATATCTGGCCTTAAAATATGCACTATTAACAGAACATGCAAGTCACTACACATCAGGCCATATGTTTTTGCCATATAACTACCTCCTAAGAATGTAGGAGTGTCCTGGAGCTGCCAGATGGTTTCTTTTTCTCTGGTTTTATTTTCCAAATAGTACTACGTAAATTGACAATCATCATGCATTTTATTCCATGCAATAGTTACTAACATAATTATTTTTCAAAAAGGAAATTTGAGATCTGTAGTTTAAAGCAATCTATAATGGTGTGAATTATAAACAACTGAAATTCCGGGACACTCAAGTTGATTCTGTATGTTTTGATTTTTGTTTTACATTTATTTTTGTTTTTTTGTTTTTTAAAGACCATGTCCACATTAGCCATGGAAGAGCCAAATGACCAAAGTTTCAATTCGATGGCTTTCTTGCATTGCCTTGTGGTCTCAAACCTCCAGCTCACATCAGCAAATTATCTTTCATTTAACCTTGTGTTTTAAAACATGCCAAAATTAAATTTGCTTTCATTCATCATGGCAAAGTCTTTAATTTCTCATTCATGTGTTTGCATTCACTGCAAAGCTCTTTGACTTTTGTTAATGTAAAGAGTGTGAGCTTTAATTTTTTTTAAACAAATATGATTATAAACCAAGATATGCTGTAAACCCTGCTAAGACATAATGTGAAAACGTATCATTTAATATAGCTCACTTTCGCTTGACTGTGTAATGCATCATTTAATAAACTTAATTTCCTCTGACTGTATTTTTGCTTTGTATGCCAGATTTTAAGTCCATTCACTACATATAATGTTATTCAGCATACTGGTTTCTGCTAACGTCTGGTTCTCTGCTGTTTTTGTAAACTTTTTTTTTTTTTTTTTATCATTCCTCTTAGATGAGGTAATGTTGGAATTTCAAATCCCCCTACACTTATTTTGAGACTTACAAACAGCTTTTTGTAAGTAAACACAGATGGTGTGGATCCTTACAAACCCATAAACAATGTCACCTGAGGCCAAATTTGGTGCCCACTAACCGCTGTACATTTGTATCAACATCAAAAATGTTTGTTCCACATGTCAATTATGCCCTGTCTAGATATTCAGCTTAATAGTTTTACACGGCCACACTTTTCATTATTGTAGTGGTGACCATTAGCAAAGGAATAAGCACTAGTATCTAATGAATAAATACTAGTTACTATTAAATGGATACTAATGACTATTGGAATAAGTACTAGTACTTAATACAGTAGAAGCATATTTGATATCTATTGAATTCTGACTTAATATCAGTAAATGCATTCCATTGCAAGATACTCTGAAGATAACGTATAAGTAGACAAAGTTGCTATGCTCCCAAGATAGCACGTGTACATCTCTGAGAAGTTTGTTTTAGATAGTTAAATCTGGAAAGCATTGCGATTTGTAAATAACACCTGTTAAACAAAGATCAGATTTACAAATATTATACAGTGGGTACGGAAAGTATTCAGACCCCCTTAAATTTTTCACTCTTTGTTATATTGCAGCCATTTCCTAAAATCATTTAAGTTCATTTTTTTTCCTCATTATTGTACACACAGCACCCCATTTTGACAGAAAAACACAGAATTGTTGACATTTTTGCACATTTATTAAAAAAGAAAAACTGAAATATCACATGGTCCTAAGTATTCAGACCCTTTGTTCAGTATTTAGTAGAAGCACCCTTTTGATCTAATACAGCCATGAGTCTTTTTGGGAAAGATGCAACAAGTTTTTCACATCTGGATTTGGGTATCCTCTGCCATTCCTCCTTGCAGATCCTCTCCAGTTCTGTCAGGTTGGATGGTAAACATTGGTGGACAGCCATTTTCAGGTCTCTCCAGAGATACTCAATTGGGTTTAAGTCAGGGCTCTGGCTGGGCCATTCAAGAACAGTCACGGAGTTGTTGTGAAGCCACTCCTTCGTTATTTTAGCTGTGTGCTTAGGGTCATTGTCTTGTTGGAAGGTGAACCTTCGGCCCAGTCTGAGGTCCAGAGCACTCTGGAGAAGGTTTTCGTCCAGGATATCCCTGTACTTGGCCGCATTCATATTTCCCTCGATTGCAACCAGTCGTCCTGTCCCTGCAGCTGAAAAACACCCTCACAGCATGATGCTGCCACCACCATGCTTCACTGTTGAGACTGTATTGGACAGGTGATTAGCAGTGCCTGGTTTTCTCCACACATACCGCTTAGAATTAAGGCCAAAAAGTTCTATCTTGGTCTCATCAGACCAGAGAATCTTATTTATCACCATCTTGGAGTCCTTCAGGTGTTTTTTAGCAAACTCCATGCGGGCTTTCGTGTGTCTTGCACTGAGGAGAGGCTTCCGTCGGGCCACTCTGCCATAAAACCCCGACTGGTGGATGGCTGCAGTGATGGTTGACTTACTACAACTTTCTCCCATCTCCCGACTGCATCTCTGGAGCTCAGCCACAGTGATCTTTGGGTTCTTCTTTACCTCTCTCACCAAGGCTCTTCTCCCCCGATAGCTCAGTTTGGCCGGACGGCCAGCTCCAGGAAGGGTTCTGATCATCCCAAATGTCTTCCATTTAAGGATTATGGAGGCCACTGTGCTCTTATGAACCTTAAGGGCAGCAGACATTTTTTTGTAACCTTGACCAGATCTGTGCCTTGCCACAATTCTGTCTCTGAGCTCTTCAGGCAGTTCCTTTGACCTCATGATTCTCATTTGCTCTGACATGCACTGTGAGCTGTAAGATCTTATATAGACAGGTGTGTGGCTTTCCTAATCAAGTCCAATCAGTATAATCAAACACAGCTGGACTCAATTGAAGGTGTAGAACCATCAAGGATGATCAGAAGAAATGGACAGCACCTGAGTTAAATATATGAGTGTCACAGAAAAGGGTCTGAATACTTAGGACCATGTGATCTTTCAGTTTTTCTTTTTTAATAAATGTGCAAAAATGTCAACAATTCTGTGTTTTTCTGTCAATATGGGGTGCTGTGTGTACAATAATGAGGGAAAAAATGAACTTAAATGATTTTAGCAAATGGCTGCAATATAACAAAGAGTGAAAAATTTAAGGGGGTCTGAATACTTTCCGTGCCAACTGTAAATCATAAACTTATCAAAGACAGCTTAGCAGGTGTTCGATTGTCAGCGAAGATGTATCCTAGCACCCAAATATATAAATGATGCTACAAAACTAGTATATGTTGAATGGGGATTATCAAAAGACAGTGTAATTTACCCTATTGTAAATGCCAAATGTTAACTAAACAGGTTTTATTGCCATGTAATGTTTGACTCATTAATGGATTGTAAAGACTTAACATAGGGAGGGGAAGGAGGACACATGGAACTGGATTCTGCAACTTAAAGCTATGAATTTAATAAACTTAAAGTGTTTTTCAGCGCAACGCACTTGGGATAGCACAACTTCAGTCTCTGGCATGGATGCTCTTTATCACTCTCCTCAAAGCTTACTGCACTTAGAAACCAGGTGTTAGTCATTTTCGGGCCCAGGTGTATGCATCCTTACTGCTTTCTCTCTGGACGAATGTCTGACCATGACCCCGCCGCCACTTGGATATTATTTAATAAAAGTGGATGTTTATCAATAACTTTGTACATCTCCTTGTACATGATTGTGTGTCATGGAAGTCTAACTTCAAAGGGCATTCCATTCCACTTTTCCTATAGGAAGTTTGAATTCTGACTTTACGAGTTAAATGGAACACAGAATAAGTACCAGTACCTAATGGAATAGTTACTAGTAGCTAATAAATAAGTACCAGCACCTAATGGAATAGTTACTAGTAGCTAATAAATAAGTACCAGTACCTAATGGAATAGTTATTAGTAGCTAATAAATAAGTACCAGCACCTAATGGAATAGTTATTAGTAGCTAATAAATAAGTACCAGCACCTAATGGAATAGTTACTAGTAGCTAATAAATAAGTAGTAGTAACATAATAGCGGATAGGTTTTAACGAATAAATGTTAAAACGGCTTGCCATACCGGCACTCTTCCAGCTTATACAAACGTTGTAACTCGAAGAATACATCTCACATAATAAAACACTCATGCACTGCTCTCACTTAATTTTGTATTTATTATTGTGTGTGTGTGGTATTAAAAGTTAAGAAAAAGAATTAAGCCTCAGAGTAACTTGAGGATCAAATGAGCGGAGCTGCAGCTGTAAAAAGCGAGTCAGATTTTCCAATAGCTCATTTATGAGCACCATGCAAGAAACCTCTCTTTGTTTGCAGATCTAAAAGAATCTCCGAGGTAAGTAAAAATAAATAGTGAATATCCTTAAAACTTCATATCAAATATATAGTTTTAAGCGACCGTTGATTTATTTGCTGACGTGCAGTTTGTTGTCGTCGCTTGCTTCGGTTTATTTTAGTTACGAGCTTAAATGTGAAGATGTTTTCAGGAACGTTCGAGGCAATTACATTTGGGCAAAACGCTGCTGGAGTTTTCCTCATAAAAACAATGTACTTGGTAAATCCACTAGCTCATGTCTTCATTTTATAAACGTATGTGCTAAAAATCTTAGAAGTAACAAGCAAAAACTTTTAAGCATCTAGTTGGCATAGCTCTAGGCAGAATGCATTATTTTTTAAATCAGATTTTTCCCTTAACTAACACTAATAGTTTACATTAAATTTAACATTAATATTATTTTTAAAAAACAAAATGTAAACCTGTCATTGACATAATACACTTATAAACGTGTTATATACACCACCATTACGGATAAAGTCAAATACTTGGCCTTTGGATGACTGGAAATATAAGAAACATCTAATTTTGTACTACTATTGTCTGTCCAATAGCACCAGTATGTTGCTGCTCCAGGATACAATGAGATGTACCTGGTTGTCCTGGTGCCTTGCCCTGCTGTTTGTCTGGTACCCTGTGGGCAGTGTAGTTACGGAACCTGAGCTGGAGGACTTGAACTTGGAGTGGGGCTCTGGTTTACACGAGCTCCTGCACAGCTTTCCTGCAGATAGTCCTTTTGTCAAAGAAACGCCAGGCAGGCCAGCCAACTGCACTCAACGCTTTTGGCTGCCTCCATCCTCCCCTGTGTGCTGGGATGATATAGCAGGCCCAGAGGAGTTTGACAAGTCACGTCTTCTTGTGCTGCAAAACAGGGCAGCACTGCAGGCTGTGTCCAGAGCTAGTGGTCTAGAGGAAGGGGGAGCCTCCTATGATCAACAAACTAGGGAGGATGTGCATGGTGTCCAGGCCGATCATCTCATTGTGTCCCAGACTGCCGAAAAAATGCAGAAGGTATTTGTGGACTTGAATGAGAAGAGGAAGGACAGAAAAGAACATTATACCTTTTCAAGGTAAGTGTAACTTGTTGGGCACATCTCTGGCTGTTATTAGTGTGATATGAAAGGTTCAGCGTATTTTATGTCAACAGAAGGTCAACATAGGTTTTCTTACTAAAAGGGTCCCAGCAAGCTCATGAAATTGACAAAGTCAATAATTATTAAACATTGACCCTTAAGTGCATACATCAGGTCTTTTGTGACCTTAGTCGTCATTCCACCCGTTGTACCTCATCCATTTTTTTGAGTTATGCCCATAACACTTTAGTATTCTACAACCTTTCTATTATGAATAGTGTAACATACAAAAATGCTAAAATTGCTAGAAATATACTAAATAACTCATTTTTTAACCACTCCACAGATTTCATATTAGCAAACTATAGTTTTGGCTTTTAGGACATCTACTTTGTGTATGACATGAGTAATTTTTCCAACAATTGTTTTGCTTTTAATTTACTCACAATTCCAGTGGGTCAGAAGTTTACATACACCAAGTTAACTGTGCCTTTAAGCAGCTTGGAAAATTCCCAAAAATTATGTCAAGCCTTTAGACAATAAGCCAATTAGCTTCTGATAGGAGGCGTACTTGTGGATGTATTTTAAGGCCTACCTTCAAACTCAGTGTCTCTTTGCTTGACATCATGGAAAAATCAAAATAAATCAGCCAAGACCTCAGAGAAAAAATGGTTGACCCCCACAAGTCTGTTTCATCCTTGAGAGCAATTTCCAAATGCCTGAAGGTACCATGTTCATCTGTACAAACAATAGTACTCAAGTATAAACACCATGGAACCACACAGCCAAAACACTGCTCAGGAAGGAGATGCATTCTGTCTCCTAGAGATGAACCTAGTTTGGTGCGAAAAGTGCAAATCAATCCCAGAACAACAGCAAAGGACCTTGTGAAGATGCTGGAGGAAACAGGTAGACAAGTATCTATATCCACAGTAAAACGAGTCCTATATCAACATAACCTGAAAGGCTGCTCAGCAAGGAAGAAACCAATGCTCCAAAACCATCATTAAAAAGCCAGACCTATTTGCAAGTGCACATGGGGACAAAGATCTTACTTTTTTGAGAAATGTCCGCTGGTCTGATGAAAAAAAAATATTTAACGGTTTGGCCATAATGACCATCTTTATATGTTTGGAGGAAAAAGGTGAGGCTTGCAAGCCGGCAGCATCATGTTGTGGGGGGTGCTTTGCTGCAGGAGCGACTGGTGCACTTCACAAAATAGATGGAATCATGAGTAAGGAAAATTATGTGAATATATTGAAGCAACATCTCAAGACGTCAGCAAGGAAGTTAATGCTCTGTTGCAAATGGACAATGACCCCAAGCATGCCTTCAAATTTGTGGCAAACTAGCTTAGGGACAACAAAGCCCTGACCTCAGTCTGTTAGAAAATGTGTGGGCAGAACTGAAATAGCGTGTCTGAGCAAGGAGGCCTACAAACCTGATTCAGTTACACCAGTTCTGTCTGGAGGAATGGGCCAAAATTCCAGCAACTTATTGTGAGAAGCTTGTGGAAGGCTACCAAAACGTTTGACTCAAGTTAAACAATTTAAAGGCAATGCTACCAAATACAAACAAAGTGTATGTAAACTTCTGACCCACTGGGAATGTGATGAAAGAAATACAAGCTGAAATAAATCGTACTCTCTACTATTATTTTGACATTTCATAATCTTAAAATAAAGTAGTGGAAATGCTTTGGAAAATTTTACATTATTTGGGAATTTTGTAGATCCATTTGTGATCCATAGAAACCCAAATATGTAGTAATTTTTTTGTAGAAATACCCATACATTTAAGGGTTAATCAAGTACTTTCTCTCTCTTAGTCTGAAGGAGCAACTTGAAAACACAAAAGATGCCATTGATAACAGGGAGCAAGTAGCAGCACTTCTGGATAAACATCTTGCCAATCTTGAGAAGTCCTTGCACACTATGCAACTTCGACT
This sequence comes from Xyrauchen texanus, assembly GCF_025860055.1. Classification (NCBI taxonomy): domain Eukaryota; kingdom Metazoa; phylum Chordata; class Actinopteri; order Cypriniformes; family Catostomidae; genus Xyrauchen; species Xyrauchen texanus. Next base: position 24,955,759 of record NC_068285.1, on the reverse strand, counting down.
GGCCAAACTACTACCCCAGTGATTCAGATTAAACCAAACAACCCCATGTTGCATAGACACGTGGACAATTAAACAATACATGACATATTCTTGTTCTGTCAAACGCACGTTTCACTCAAAAGAGTAAGACTTGAATGATGGTATACTGCATGCTTACAGCACCCTATCCTTCTCTACTGGAACATGTTACAAGCATTTCAGCCTCTCTATGAACAAAACGAGTATTAGTATTCAAGTATTAGGTGCTGATATTAGTTAATAAAAATCCATGTGTATACCCCCAGGCTACAGACTATTCCATAACATTTTTGGATAAATTTAGTTAATGCTTAATGTGTTTTGACTGTTTAATAATATACTGTACTTTGAAGTCGATTTAATATTACTAATGTTTCTGACTGAATAACACAGTACAGTGAATAAATATGATCAGCAAACAAACCAAAACCAATGAATCAGCAAATTCATTTATTCAAATACAAAAACTTTTCAAACATTAAAAAACTATACAGCACACTACAAAAATCTTCAGCTGCAGTCCAAACTCTCAAATAAAAATAAGTCACAACTTGCAGTGCATGGAAAGCCAAAATATCCAAAAACAGTTGTGTACCAAAATCTGATGAGTTTAAGCAGACCAGGCTGAAGAACAGCACCTCAAGTATGGTTGCATGTTATGATTGGATACCTGCACTGTAGGGGACAACACATTCATTTCAGTGAACTACTGGCATAGTTATATTTCACCTGTTTACTGCATAGATTCAGATATAAATCAGTTTTATTTTTGTCCTCGGTGGTCAAGTGGTTCAAATGATAAAGCATTTGTATCTATGTATCGATGTTTGGGTTGTTGCAGTTGAATGAATAATTTTCCTTTAACATGCAAAAAAAAACTTACAAAAATCATGGTATCAAGTATTCTCATCGAAAAGACTAATGAAGCATACATGTATCCTGGTTTCCAAACAGGCACTCGCTGTAGTTTGGTTGTGAATCAACAGTGGCTAATAGACATAAAACATACAGACTACAGTAAGAGTAAAACACATACATTACCTCTCTAAAACAACAGAGGTGCAGGAACAACTCTTCGGGTGAAATGTCTTAATTTATAAGACAATGTCCTATGATTTTATCCTTTATATTTCTTTTGAGAGAAGTGAGGATGTGGTCAAGAACTTCACATTGATTTTCTCTACTACAGTCTACCATTATTGGTTGTCGTCATCATCATCCTCTTTTTCCATTTCCTCCAATGTCTTCAGATAATCTCTGGCCAAGATTTTCTTTGGAAGGATATCTTTAAAATAGAAAAGAGAAAAACGGATTGTTATGTCTGTTCATTTAGTTTAAATGGTGTTTGCCGTTATGGCCAGCACTCACCAGTAAGAAACTGAAATGTTTCTGTCTCCTCTGCTGTATGAGCCAGATCACTGTATGAAAGCGTGTTTGTGTCTTTACCGGACCCATTTTTATATGAGGACTCAGTCAAGTACTGGACAAAAAGCTCCTGTGGGCAAATAATGAAGATAGGTAATACATACTGTACATAAGTGTCATACATAAATATGTCAAAGAAATACAGTTATATTAACGAGTTAACAAATTATCTGTAACATTTACCATGCAATTTGCAATATATACGCTGTCTTAAAAAGAATAGGTAACTGGTGACACACAAACCTTTTAACAAAAGTTAGCTGGATAAGCAGTTAGCCTGGCTACAGACCATTCATAAATAACACATCAAATTACCGTTGCTTTTGTTGTCAAGAAAAGTGCGTCCTGGTTGATAAAGGACACATCAGGTGAGCTCTTCATAATCAACCGCACCCTGGACATAGGCAGAGACATGTTTTTACTGTTTGTAGCGCGATCAACTTTCTCCATGTTTTTCTCAGACATGTTTCGTTGCCGCTTCTACGTAACGGAAGTGAATCGACAGACTTGGCTCGTCATTGGTTAAACGGAAATTGTAGTTTTATGGGCAACCATGTTGTAGTCCGTACATAATTTTAAATATTTCATGACTATTTCATAAATTGTTTAAATTAGGAATGTTTTCGTCATCCAAAATGTCACGAAGATTCCCTGAGCCAAAACCAAAATGCAAGCCATTATAGCAACAAGTGCATTTTATCCTAAATAGACCTTATTCAGAGTCGCGTCATATTTGATTTTTGACGGGAATTAAAATGAGGCTGCGTGGGATTAAAGAGTTGTAGTGTTGTTTAAATTGGTGTTGACTGTTCAGTTGACAAAACGTTGAAAAATATAATTGAAAAAAGAAAAATCAGTTGACCAAAAAATAAAACAATACAAAAAACGACATAAATAATAATAATAATAATAATAATAATAATAAATAAAAAATAGAAAATGCGAGTGATTAAAATTGTGCCTGACATTGAAGAGGCTTTCCCCCTCACAGCTTCATTTTCATTCCCGTCAAAAATGTAATTTGCAACACTGAATAAGGTCTGTAGCTCTTAATTATGAGTAAACGTGTAGGCAAACATTTAAAAAATAGTCTTCAATTAGGCTATATATAGGCACATTTAAATAAAATCTGATATGATAAAGTGCTATTTCAGTATATAAAATGGTCTCGTTATTGTACTTCATGGAACATATTTTAAGAGTAAAAGTTAGTCGTTCAAATGGCATAAACTACGTTTCCCAAAATACCAGAGTTGTTTTTTTCCATCTCGACAGTGGTTGGACGTGTGTGTTTTACAGATAACAAATGAGCTCAGCAGCGATGTTTACTATACCATTCAGAACTACAATACCCATAAGGCATCACTAAACGTAGTCAAAAGTGTTGTTTCTTGGGTCAGTTAGCGAACTCTGTACGAGTAAGACAGTCTATTTTCTAATATTTTACGAAATAATGCATATGTCAGGAACTAGCACTGGGGAGATAGGTAACGGGCAGGGGCCCGGAGCAGGATCAGTACCTGGCGGCTGCAATCTTCGTAAATTCAGCGAGAAAATCGCCCTCCACACTCAGCGGCAAGCTAAAGACACAGCCGCTTTCCGAGAGGTTATGATGGACATAACTTCCATCAGGGTGAGTCCAGCCACAGCACATAACGTGTCAGGCCTCGCTTTCGGCTCATTTACAACAAATGTCATATCATATTTAAGAAGTTTTGATAACGCTAGCTGAATAGTCTGTTGAAACTTTTAGCTGTTGTTTGCCTTCTGTCAACAGAACAGCTTATGGTACAGCTACAATAATTTTTTAGAAAGAAGTAAGAAGGATTCAGGAAAAAGATAAACGAATGGAAATAAAATAAAGTGTTTTATAAAACATTTATGTTCCAAGAGAAGCTCGAATTAAGCCTTTTAGCATATGGGCGTGATTCAGCAAGTCCACACTGATTATGCCAATACACATAAATAGCACTTTGTCAGTCAACCATCTAGTCTCTATTTCAAATTAGCGTTGCAGACTGAAGCCAAATGATTTGTAAATCCCAGATACAGTGCCTGTTTTACATTAGGATGCAACAGGCTTTGTTTCCCGGTGGTCCTGAGGGTAAATGTTGGCCTCTGGGGAGATTGATGAGATTTGGCTTCTACTCAGTGGTGGTGGATTTTGTTTTTATGTTTCTGTGACCAGCAGCCACCATTCCCTCCACAGGTTGAGGCTGAGAGAGTTCGTCAAACCAGAGGCACGGTCCCATACTATGGAGGATCGCTGCCAAATGTCAACCAGATTTCAAGATGCTCCACAGAGACCCAGGTGATGGTTTTTGGGTATTTTGAGTAATATTATTATCATCTTTTCCATTTAAATTGTGGAGAAAGGATGTGAATTATATATTTTTTGCTTTTCATATAAAGTCTCTCTATTTGAAATAATGTTTTTATTTATTTTTTTTTCATACCATTTACAGTTTCCCTACAACTCGGACCCAATTTATCTCACCCAGCAGCTCCTAGAGGCAGGTGAAGGGTACAGAGAATTACAGCCCAGTCCTCTGGCCAGATCACACAGGAGACATGTATCCATACTTCAATAATATCTGTATAGATTAGTTATACGGGGAGTTGCATACTGTTATTCCATCAACTTGCGCTACCCTGTTGGCTTTCGCTGTTGTGCACCGTCTCTGTGTTTATGTCCACGTCTCCTGCTGTACACATTTAGATGCACTCTACAATATCGACCCCCCCCCCCATTTATTTCTAAATATTAAGTTTCAAACTCTGATATTTTGTTGGACTGTCTTTAGCTTTGATTGCGGTGCGCAAACGTTGTGGCATTGTTTCAACAACCTTATGCAACATCATTTATTCCCATCCTGAGATGCATTCATTTTTGCCCTAGATCTTGTATTGACGATGGGAGAGTCAAAACACTCCATAAAGTCTTCTCCAGCACATCCTGAAGATTTTCAATGGGGTTAAGGTCAGGACTCTGTGGTGGCCAAATGATTCCTCATGCTCCCTGAACCACTTTTTCACAATTTGAACCTGATGAATCTTGGCATTGTTGTCCTGGAATATATCTGTGCCGTCAGGGAACAAAAAATCCATTGATTGGATAACCTGGTCATTTAGTACATTCGGGATGTCAGGTGAATTAATTTATTGCCGCTTAACGTTGCTGAGCCTAGACCTGACCAAATGAAGCAACACCAGATCCTAACACTGCGTCCAGAGGCTTGTACAGTGGGCACTATGCATGACGGGTGCATTGCTTCATGCACTTCCCTTCTTACCCTGACACGCCCATCGCTTTGGAATAGGGTAAATCTGGTCTCGTCAGACCACATGACCTTTTTCCATTGCTCCACAGTCTACTCTTTATGCTCCCTAGCAAATTGAAGTCCTTTTATTCTGAATAGCCTCTCTAACAAGTGGCTTTCTTGTGGACACTCAGCTGTTTAGTCCCAATCCTGTAAGTTCTCGTCACATTTGTGTGTGTGGAAATGCTCTTACTTCACTATTAAACACAGCCGTGAGTTCTACTGTCGATTCTTTACGATGTGATTTAAAGCGTTTTAGTGATCTCTGATCACGATCATTCATGATTTTTTTTTTCTGACCGTATTTCTTCCGCGAAGCTGATGGTTCATCACTATCCTTCCAGGTTTTAATAATGCGTTGGACAGTTCTAAACACAATTCCAGTGATTTCAACAATCTCCTTAGTTGTTTTCTCTGCTTGATGTAATCCAATAATTTGCCCCTTCTGAAACACAGTAACCCCTTTTCCATAACCATGGGATACATCTTCCGACATGGTTGTATAAGAAATGAGAAGCTACACACTGCATCAGTTAGGGTTAAACAATTTATTTTCTTACCATACAAAATATGACATAATAGGACATTATTGTTTTATGTGTAATACTTGAATCAATTTGAAAATACATGTTCAATCTAAATAATCATATAAGGTTACCAATGAATTTTAAGGTAACTTCAAATAATTTGATGCGATAAGGAGTATATGTGTAGGCTTAGAATAGAATTATATTAAGAAATATATTTAATGTTACAAATATAGAAAAAATAGAAGAATTCATTAGCAAGCATTTTTAGCCCCCATATATTGCCCTGAGCCCTTGTAAATTTCTGACCCTGACATCCACAACTCCAAAGTCCATTTCAAGGCAAGTAATTTCACTTGGTGGCAGAATGCTCCCGGAAAGCTCTTTTCTGTGGATACAAGTGACATAAAAGAACAGCTCCTATCTACTTACAGTAAATTGGGAAAGACCAAAATCCCAAAAATAGATGGTCAAGATTATGCTAAAAAAAACATATGTAAAATCAGCAGTGAAATCTGACAACAAAAGTGTCATAAATTGTGCTTCTTTATTTTGCTCAGTTGGTCCAACTAATGTGCATGCGCTTTCTTGAGTTGACTGACAGGCGATGATAAAATTGTGATTTACAGGTCCGGAGAAGTCATGGAAATTTCTTTAGTGAATATTTATTTATATGTATTATAGTTATATTCTGCATGGTTCAAAAATATTAAGTCTACATTGAACCACATTCAAATCAGAACTTTTTTTTTATTTTTTTAAAGAGACATTTATACACTTAGATTTGTACTCTTATATTTATATTTGTAGAATTGTTTAAATCTCTTACCGGACATACACAAACAATCCTCTCCATCAATCTTTATACAATTATTTTAAAATACCTATCAATTAATGACTGGCAAAGTCATGTACTGTAAATGTTTTGGTCAAATGGTGTGGATACATACATTCCTAAATTCACGATTGTTAAGACTTAACTTCATCTCACAGTGCGATAGTGCTCCCTATCTCTCTTCCCACTTGTCCCCTCCTCGAGGTCCTACCTGGAGAAGGTAAGGTTAAAAAGAAAGTGTGCACAAAACAACACATCGACCTTATTTATAGGTCCAAGTAATCTTGTGTTTGGTAAACCACAATGGTGTCACCATTAGATGTGCTGATGAATTGCCCCTTAGCTTTTGTTTGCACTAGTGCTTTGGGAATTTAGTGTTGTTGTTTTTTTTTATATGGTGATGCTCATTTCAGCTCCAACAGAAATTGGTCCAGTTGTTCCTCCACTGAGAAGAGCCAGATGGTCCATCTTCCTCTGACAACTCTAAATAGGTAAACAGAACTCACAAGTGTTTCATACGACTTCTGATCCAAGATCAGCTCTTGTGCATATACTGTACAAAAATTATATTTGTTATATTTGTATATCTCCAGCTCTAAGAATGAACATTGCTCTAGAAGTGTTATCTAAGTCTCACATTGCCCCATTAATGCCAGTCACTCTCTAATCCTGTTCATCCACTCAGAACCAACTCTGATTCAGCCCTCCACACCAGTGTGCGAAACACCCTCTTGGATGGCCGCCTGAAATCTGCCCAAATCCAGAACCCTCATGCCAGACATAGTGGTCAGTTTAACTTTTGCAAAGTTGCATTATCTCACATCCTACCATTACTAACATCACATCATATGAAAAACATATTAAAATTTTGTCTGCAATTACTTGCTTTTATAATTTAATCTGTATTTTGTCTGCTATAACTTTTTTCAATTAAACTGAATATTCTAAGGGATGTATGCATATCCAGTGCCACTAATTGAAGAAAATATACAAGAGGAGACAACATCTCCCAAAATAAAGAAGGTATTAGTTCTGTCATATCTATATCACTTTGTTGTTATATGTATCTAATGTCTTTATTTGAAAAACCAACGACTGATTATCTTCATTGCATGATCATTCCTAGTTATCCTTAATGACATCATCAGGATGTGAAACACCTGTTGTTCAGTAAGTTTCTTTTTAGTACTAGGCTTTATGCTTTTTTTAATCACAATTCTGCTTGTCCTTTTATAGACAACTCTTTGTTCTTTTTCTCTCCAGCAACTTCCCATTGCCTGAACACCAGGTCTCTACCCTTGCAGTCCCATCTGCCCTCAATACCAGCGGCTCTCTTCCAGACCTGTCGAGCCTCCATCTGCCTTCTCCGCTTTCTGTAGTCCAAGATTCTGAGCACCAAATCTTCTTTACCTCTCACAGTGGCACAGATCACCTGAGTGGCACTTCCACAAACCCTGACATTATGGCTGACTTTAACTTACCAAGTATGTGTTAAAATGTGGCAATGTATGGATCTACAAATTGTTTTAAATGAGGAGACTCAAGACTGTTTTTTACAACTAACCCTATGTTTCGTCATTCTGTTAGGTCTGTCATCATCTCTTCAGGCATCTTTAAGTAATCCTTTACTCCAGTCTTCACTCAGCAGTCCCAACATCCAATCATCTCTCAGCAGCCACTCCCTCCACAGCTCTCTGAGCTCCACTTCCTTACGCCTGTCACTTAGCAACTCCTCCCTGCAGTCATCGCCCAGCAACCAGTCCCTGCAGTCCTCCCTTAGTAGCTCTTCTCTAAGTAACCAGTCTGTCCAATCATCAGCCAGCCAATGTAGTTACAGCAGCGGAATTGGCGTATCCCGCTCTTGCTCCTCCTCCTCTCTCTCTGGTTCACCTCGTGTAACTGGCCATGCCCATGCCACCCCATCACGGAAGAGAGCCCAGCTCAGCCCACTTATTGTACCCGGTGGTGGAGAGTCCCGCTGGCAACATCCAAAGCAGTTTTCACCCACAGTGTCACCAATCTTGTCTTCTATAACCCAGGCAAGTTTGATTAACAATGAAAATCTTATTTGATCATAGGGTGTCTGCAGGTTCTCAATCCTACACCTGGAGGGCCACTTTTCTGCAGAGTTTAGTTCCAACCCTTATCAAAGACACCGGAACAAGCTAATTAAGATCTTCAGGATTATTTGAAAATGAAAGGCAGGTGTGTAAGAGAGAGGCTTAAACTAAACTCTGCAGGAAAGTGGCCTTTCAGGAGCATAGTTGAGCTGCCCTGCCTTAAAGGAATATTTTGGCCGAAGATGACAATTTTCTCATCATTTACTTGCTCTCGTGACATCCCAGATGTGCATGACTTTCTTTCTTCTGCAGAACACAAACCAAGATTTCTAGGAGAATATTTCAGATCTGTTGGTCCATACAATGCAAGTCAATGTTGTAAAATTTTGTGGTATAGAACTGTTTTTGATGTGCTTGAAATGTTTCTCACAGGGTCCACTCTTCAACTCTAACAAAGTTTTGAAGGAGACAAAACCACCAGCATATCCCTGCAGTCAGCACCTGAAAACTGCTCCACCAATGTCCCATCAGCCAATTCGGACGCATTTTCAGCCAGAGGCACAGCATCAATCCATCCCTGAGATGGAACAGTGGAGTCATGATCATACAAACTCTCAGCTTGAACACCAGCCACAACAATCACAACATCAAACACATAGTCAGACACAACAACACCCGTTTAATTCACAGCACCACAATTACAAACAGAGTCGGCAACATCATTCACAACCACAGACTAAATATCAACAGCAGCTGCAACATTTTGCTCAGCAACAGTCACTACGACAACACACCATACAGCAACCACTTACCCAGCAACAACAACATCAACTGTACACACAAGCAAATCAACAGTTCCAGCTTCATCAGTTATACAAAGAGCAGTACCAGTGCCCAAGCCAGTGGCCTTTGCCATGCCAACAGGGCCAATACCAAGGTCAACATTCTCAACAGCAACTTCAGCCTACATCTTTGCCCACTCAAAGTCAGGAAAAAAGCTGGAATCGAATGACAGGTCCACATGGCTACCCAAACACACAAGTGAAAGGCCCTCAAAGAGCCTGTATGCAGATGCAGGAGGAGCCAAATCCACAGTCTAAGGTTAATTTTAACAAGACTCAAGCAGAGAGATCAAGGATATCAGGTTTTGGGGAAAGGGAAATCATTGCAGCAAGTTCAAGCTCGAAAGATAAGAGTTTCCAATTGAACAAGGTGAGGGCTTTGGCTTTCAGATGTTTTTAGCAATCCAGAATAGCAGTGCCACACCTCATCTTTACTTAATAAACCTTTACCCGTTTAAATTTAAATGTAGAAGTTAGGTTTAGGGAGGGTGATGTGAATATACATCCTTATTTTGCTACAGGAAACATATGTTGGTTTACACCTGACCCCTAGCCAGGCAAAGGTCCTCTCCCAGCAGGTAGATAATTTATTTTGGTATTAATAATCATCCATTCAGCTTGTACAGGTCTTATTCATTATCTTTGGCATATGCTGTGTGTCTCTGCAGATGCAATGCATTTTCAACTGTCTTGTTTATCATCCACACAGCTTGAAGGGCTTCAAAAGGAACCTCTAGGAGGCAGTAGATTGTCAGATCTTAATTGTCAAGAAGCAGAAAGCAAGAGTATACTACCACAGCATAACCAAAGTTACAGTGCTGGAGAAACACAAAATATTTTCAACATCAGCTTATCAGGTAAGATATACTAGATAAACTGCCAATCGGTGGCCTGTAGACTCTGTTAAGAGTGATTATGTTTTACTGTAGACCACATTGCAGTATAGAACCAGCATATTATAATAAAAAACTTAGTTTTTCTGTTTTTCATTTTCAGATTCTACTGTCATTCACTTGTCTTTATTTTTTTTAACAAATACATATTTCTCCACCTTTTCAGAGCAATCAACCTGGCTGGACCAGGATATATCAGGCCTGTCCGACTCGGTCCTGGAGTTTGATCTTGAAAACTTTGGCCTGGACAGTGAGGGTCTTCCTTCTCTGGAAGACTTGAGCTATTCACAATAATAACTTAGCTATGCAGTTGTCTTAAATAAGTGCACAAAAATTGACATATTAAGGAAGATTACTTTTAAAGTAAGGTCAGTATTGACAGTGAACTTGGAAATTGACAATGAACAAATAGAATGTAAATCATTAATTGGCTTAAAGGTCCTTTAAGGTAACAAACCTAAAAAAGACTAAGAAGAATACAAAAAGGGTTTATTCTTTGCACACAGTGGTCAGAGTAGCTCTATGTGCCTTAATATGTATTTATATATATATATATATATATATATATATATATATATATATATATATATATATATATATATATAATATAAATAAATAAATAAAAGGCCAGTTTCTTTTTTATTTACAATACTTCATTGCAATATTGATTGTAAACACTTTAAATTTAAGTATCAGCTCCAAACTTCATCTTTAACTGAGATTAGCCTCATAGCATATACATATATTCTCATTTTAAAGTCTTTTGATGTTGTTTTTTTTGTGTGACATCTGCCTTTTTGGATTTTTAATAATATTTCTGTTGCAGTTAAGCTTTATTTTGACAAAATAATTTTGATATATTGCATTTTAAATCTTTGCTTTATCACCCTCTGGTAGAGGTGATCTTGTTATTTTTCAGTATTTTTCTTCAATATGAAATTTTCGAGATTTTCTCAATATGCATATTGGAAGATATTTTCATGATTTACCGAATTAATCTGTTAGAATTAATCTTAATTTGAAATAATATTATTAATATAAAATATTACAGAAACACCCTCTGTAAAAGTATTGCATTAAAAAAGTGGACTAACACAAACATATCCAAGTGTACACTTTTTATTATTGTTTAATCAAGTAATTTTTTTATATAGTGCTTTTCACAATACACAGAACTACTAGTCACAGTTCTGTTACTAGTAATGTACAATGTGGATGTTCAAGTGAGGGACTGATTTACAAATTTACATTATCTCCACATTTAAGTCACAGACACAATGTATATGTGCATTCATATGCTATTTGTGCATGTGTTTCATAAGGAAGTGATCATTTAGCAAATTCTTTCATCCAAAGTGACTTACAGAGACATTCCCTCTGGAGCAACCTTAATAGCCTTGCTTAAGGGCACAGTGTGATAGTTTATGCATCGTCCCTGAATCAGCCACACCAGCCTTTATAAAGGCGCCAGTCTGTGCTTCCTCAGACTTAAATCTAGTGCATAATGCAGTTCAGTTTTATTCATCAGTTTTTCAGTTTCAGTTCATCTTTAGGGTTTTAGATCAAGCAGGCCTATATAAATATTGTTTTACTTGATAGCATGGGAGTACAAACTTAACATGCCTTAAACCTGGAATAATTCTTTAAGTTCAATCAACAGCATTTAGGGAATACTGTTGATAACCACAAAAACATATTTTGACTTGTCCCTCCTTTTCTTGAAAAAAGGCGAACATCTGAGGCAAATACTTTGTTTCAGAGTATAGCCACGAGATATACACGTGTGTTAACATGAATTTAATGTTATCAAATTGCTTACAACTCTTTTCTGTGTATAGTTATGTCCAATTTTAAAACTGTTGCCGACGTTATGCTGTAAACCCTAAAACAACCATAAAAACAACTATTTAAACAACTTATCAGCTTGAATAATACACAAGTTTTAACAGAAGAATTAATGTAAGTGCTTTTATTCAATTCTAAGCTTCACATTTCTGAATCACTTCCATTGTACAGTTGAAGTCAGAAGTTTACATACATTTAGGTTGAAGTCATTAAAACACATTTTGTAACCACTCCATAGATTTAATATTAGCAAAGTCATTTGGCAAGTCGTTTAGGCATCTACTTTGTGCATGACATGAGTCATTTTTCCAACAATTGTTTACAGACAGATTGTTTCACTTTTAATTGACTGACAATTGCAGTGGGTCAGAATTTACATACACTTTACAAGCACTAACTGTGCCATTAAACAGCTTGGAAAATTCCAGAAAATGATGTCAAACCTTCCGTCAAGCTTCTGATAGGAGGTGTACTGAATTTGAGGTGTACTGGATGTACTGTATGTTATGGCATACCTTCAAACTCAGTGCCTCTTACCTTGACATCCTTGGGAGCAATTTCCAAATGCTTGAAGGTACCACGTTCATCTGTACAAACAATAGTACTTAAGTATAAACACCATGGGACCATGCAGCCATCATACCGCTCAGGAAAGAGATGCATTCTGTCTCCAAGATATGAACATAGTTTGGTGTGAAAAGTGCAAATCAAACCCAGAATAACAGCAAAGGACCTTGTGAAGATTCTGGAGGAAACAGGTAGACAAGTATCTATATCCACAGTAAAACGAGTTCTGTATTGACATAACCTGAAAGGCTGCTCAGCAAGGAAGAAGCCATTGCTCCAAAATCCAGAAGAAAAAAAAAGCCAGACTAAAGTTTGTGTGTGCACATGGGGATAAATATCTTACTTTTTGTAGAAATGTCCTCTGGTCTAATGAAACAAAAATGTAACTGTTTGGCCATAATGACAATAGTTATGTTTGGAAGATAAAGCCAAGAACACCATCCCAACTGTGAAGCAGGGGGTGGCAGCATCATGTTGTGGCGGTGCTTTGCTGCAGGAGGGACTGGTGCTCTCCACGAAATACTGAATATGGCATCATGAGGAGGGAAAATTATGTGGATATGTTGAAACAACATCTCAAGACATCAGCAAGGAAGTTAAAGCTCAGTCACAAATGGGTCTTTCAAATTGACAATGACCCCAAGCATACCTCCAAAGGCAAATTGGCTGAAGGACAACAAAGTCAAGGACTTACAGTGGCCATCACAAAGCTCTGACCTCAATCCAAAATTTGTGGGCAGAACTGAAAAAGTGTGTGTGAGGAAGGAGGCCTACAAACCTGACTCTGTTACACCAGTTCTGTATGGAGGAATGGGCCAAAATTCCAGCAACTTATTGTGAGAAGCTTGAGGAAGACTACACAAAACGTTTGACCCCATTATTCTGACACTTCACATTCTTAAAATGAAGTAGTGTCCTAACTGACCTAAGACAGGGAATGTTTTCTACAATTAAATGTCAGGAATTGTGAAAAACTGAGTTTATGTATTTGGCTAAGGTGTATGTAAACTTCTGACTTCAACTGTAAGTGCCTCACTGTAACATTGAATGTTTTTTTTTTTTAACCCTTTGATGCACAACATGGGTCTAAAAAGACCCGACTGAGTTTTCATTTTCTATATCTTTGCAAGAAATTAATTTCATTATTCAGTATTCCAGGTATTCCTCAATTAAATTGTTTTAGATCATTAAAAATCCTAATTGAAATTTTTCATTTCTTTTCGAATAAAAATCGTTTTTGTATCGCAATCCTTCTAATGGGTCTAAAAAGACCCGTATTCATTTCCTATGTTATTTCAGTGATGGCTGAGTGTTTCTTTGCTGAATCTTTAAAATATATGGGGTTTTTTCTTTCTTTTTTCTTATTCCAGGTATTCATTAAATATTTTGTTTTTGATTTCCACAAATCATTATGTTAATGTTTCCTTTCTTACTTTATAAACAAACACAGTTTTTTTTTATTTCTACATCAATTTTACATACATGGGTATAAAATGACCCATATGGAAACCTTTGATATTTGCACATTGTTGCAAGTAGGAACATTTACTGCAGAATACTATTCACCTGCCACACATTTTACAACTCAACACGGCTGCTTTTGTATATTTGATGCAAGTATTATTTTATTTTAACCACAGAAAATATTTTATATTTTGTAAAAGATGGACATCATTTTTGAATATTAGGCTATCGGTTACCTTGACCTTGTAATCCTAGAGAGAAATTACTTGTGAGAAGGAGAAACATGTCCAATACTACTATTAGCTATAGCTATCTGGTAACATATTCTAGCTAGCTAATGTTAGCTACACTAAAAAAAAGATTGTATTTTAAAGCTTATTTACATGTAGAAGGCCTAACAGTTCATAATCCTTCATATGCTGAAATGATTCAATGTTTTAAGAGTTTAGGGTTCTTTTTTCCCGCCTTTTTGAGTTTTGAATTGTAACTGTCAACACCACCACATTACTGGTGCTCAGCAGTCATCCAATTACACATACTTGATAAGTAAATTTGATATAGTAACACAAAACCTAGAAAAAATGTAAATAATACTTTTTGGTAATTGAAAACTAGATTTTTTTATATTTATAAATCATGGAATTTATAGATCATGGAATATTAAATGCTTAAATAAATTGATCTCAAAAGATAAAAAAAAAAAAAAAGAAAAGTCCAGCCATGCATGAAATAACATAGGAAATGAATACGGGTCTTTTTAGTCCCATGTTGTGCATTAGAAGGGGTTTCCATAGCTTGCGCATCAAAGGGTTAAGGAGGGATGAGTCCAAATTGTGTATGATTTTCTACACTGTCACAAATGCTGTTGATTGAGCTTAGCTTGTATTGCACACGGAATATTACTGCAATCCAGTGGACCTGCAGGAGAACAATAGGTCAGTTGGCATGTGAATGAAATGAAATGGTTTAATTTTTTGTATTAGTAAGACACAACCTTTTTCAATAGAGGATGTTTAAAAAAATAATTATTAAATACTGATAAAATTGTATGTGTATACAGCAGGTTGATAAGTTATTGTTTTTAGTTCTGTTTGGTTTATGTGTTTGATTGCCCATTATGGTGTCTTCTTGCAACCTCTAATCAACACACCTAAAATAGCAAATCAAACAACTAAAATTGATGAGCTATTAATCAAAAGCTTTGTGATATTTTCTTTCCTAATTTACCATTCTTCTCAGGTATCACAAAATTGTGTAGTCTACAAAAAAACGCATAAAATCACGTTGAGCTCAAATGTTATCTCACACCTTGCATCTCTGTTTTTCTTTAACTTTTGCTGTGTCTCTCATAAAGGCTGATGTAATTGTTTCTGAACCTTCCCTGGGATGAGGATTTCCTCAAATCTCCCAGAGAGAACCACAGGTCTGTGGTTGCTTTGCTATCTCTAAAAGAGTCAATGAAGCTGGACCCAGTGTTAAAGATATACTGTATGTGTAACCACTAGATTATGATAAATGGAAAAGCATATTGTTCAACCTATCTACCATGCACTTTATAAACCGCTTTAATTCATGATATCTCATCTCTCTCCCTTTCTCCCCAGTGC